>NC_136979.1:30819965-30954965 GCF_032717465.1 Coenobita brevimanus
ACACACACACACACACACACACACACACACACAAACACACACATATATATATATATATATATATATATATATATATATATATATATATATATATATATATATATATATATATATATATATATATATATATATATATGCTGAAAAAACAACACGTATGACAAGCTCCAGGATGTGAACATCCAACATGTTTTACGAAACAAATTGTTTTTCAACTAATTCCTATATCACACATATGATGCAGCTGTTAGGTTGTTAACCTGTCTTCCTTTCCTCAATGATGGGGAGTAGAAAGAGCAGACTTTAGTAAAGCTATAAACAACAGATAGAGAGAAGAAAAACAAAGAGAAACATGAATCAGATCAATGAAAAAAAAAAAAAAACTATTGCTTTATAGAACAGTAAGTCAACAGTCAGGGTCATACTGCGAGGTCAGATCTGGATGTAGCAATGTCAGCTTGAACAATTTTTATATCTAAACTTGGTGAAAGGAATGAGGAGCAAAAAAGAAAGAAGGGATATAATCTTGAGAATAATCATTCAAGGTCAAAGTCACCAGACAAGGTCAAATTTCGATATGTATGTGAACAGAATTATAAAAATATTTTTTATCTGATTTAAGTCACACTTGGTGTGGGTGTTGAGGGTCATCGAAGGGGCTGACCTATATTTTTTATAGAGGAATTGGAAATAGGTCAAGGCCAAATGGCAAAGTCAATTTAAAGCATTTGCTCAGATTTAGCCCACAGATTGTGTAAGGGTTCATCGCTGAGTGAGAATAAAGTAATTTGAATTAAAAACAATTAATTTAATGTCGAGGTCATATCGAAAAGCCAAATGTCAAGATCATATGGCAAGTTCTACTTAAACAGCTTTAGTCCAATTAAGATCAAACTTTGTGGGAGGATTCAGGATAAAGCAAGAATGAAGGAATTTTATTTTGAAAATAATCAGTAAAAAGTCAAGGTAGGAGGGCAAGGTCAAATATATGGTCTTACAATTCAGAGTTCTGAATCCATTTAAAGCATACTTGACGGGAAGAGTGAGGGTCACCCATGGGTAAATAGATTTGATTTTGAAAACAGTCGGTCAGCTATCATGAACACAGGACATGGTCAACTCAAATATATTTGAACCGATTTAGACTAAAGTTGGTGAAAATGTTAAAGATCAGGCAAGATAGAGGTAATTTTATTATGAGAACAACTGGCCGAAAATCAAGGTGACAGTGCACAGTCAAATGTTATGCCTTTGATGAGTGCAGGTGCTTCACTCTATCTGTGCTCCATGTCTTCTAATTTGTGTCATATATTTCGTTGAGGCAAAATGATCCTCGCTGCATATACTCGTATTGCCTCAATATCTATATGCCTCTATCTTTCAGCTCTGCATGGTCTACCTTATAGCTATTCCCCTCACTTTCAACAAACACAACTCAGTTTTTAATCACCTCTCAAATTTTTAATCACCTCTCAATATTCTTGGTCTCTTCTTTTCGTGATCGTTATTTGGAAAGGTTGCATTACTGCTCTTGCAAAAACAACTCCAAAGAAGATAGGTTTGATCAACTACACCAGTGCATTCTTTAACGTCACTTGTTTACTGACTGTATACTGTAACCAATAGTGGCTTGTTTGGTCACATGTAGACATGGCTATACATATGCCACATATATTATACAAAGAAGATAATTATAACAATTAATTCCATGTGTGAAGGAATGAAGGGTTCACCACATACACCTCTCATAAACACGATGGTATCAAAGGGTTCTCGTCTCATCTGCTCCCCTCCTCTCACTGACTCCGATCAACGTCTATCTTTCTTAACCGCTGTGTTGCAAATCTTTCTCTCTCTCTCTACACGCACGCACACACACACACACACACACACACACACACACACACACACACACACACACACACACACACACATATATATATATATATATATATATATATATATATATATATATATATATATATGGAGCCTCTGTTGTAAAATGTGCGTTTTCTTATACTGAAGAAGGAGGGGAGGGGGTTGATGATAGCCAATACCCTCTTCAAGCATAAAATGATCCACAGGTATACATGGCGAGTGATGAGAAGGGTGGGTGGTGAACTGAATGAAAGGAAGGCAATGATTGATTATGTGTGTGTGGATGAAAGGATGCGAAGATGTGTAATGGATGCAAGAGTTTATAGAGGTTTGGGGAGTGAACTTTCTGACCACTACTTGGTGGTGGCCAGAATTAGAATTCAAGTAAGATAGAGGAATAGAAGAAAGGAAAGACGAGAGGAAGGAGTAGTTGCAAGGAGAGTGGAAAGGTTACAAGAGGATGAGAAAAAGGCAGAGTATAAGAGAGAAGTGGAGGAACGATTGGGCAATTATGAATTGGAACAGATGGGAGACGTGGAAGGTGTGTGTAGGATATTTACAGAAGAAATATGTGCAGCATGTGATGTAGTGTGTGGAATGAAGAGAAGACGGAGGGGGGTGCAAGGAACAGCGTGGTGGACTGAAGAGGTGAAACAGGCTGTGGCACAAAAGAAGAAAGCATACAATGAATGGATGAGAAATAGGGACGTGGAAGAAGTTGAGAGGCGGAAGAGAGAGTTATATGTAGAAACAAAGAGAGAGGTGAAAAGATTAGTAAGAGAAAGTAAGAAGAGAGTGGATGAGGAATTTGGAAGGAATTTGAGTGTAAAGTGGAGGGACTGTAAGAGAATGTTCTGGAAAGAGGTGAAAAGAGTAAAAGTAAGACAGGGTGGAAGTGAAGTTTGCAGGGGAGTGAAAGATAAAAATGGTAGATTACTAGTGGAGAACGGAGAAAAAGTGAGCAGATGGAGAGAACACTTTAAGGAATTGTTGAACATAGAGGATGGAAGTAATGCGAGTATAAGTGGCTGGGGAATGGCTGGGAGAAGGAGGGAGGTGAGAAAACAGGAAGAAATCAGTAGGATAGAAGTTGTGGAAGCACTGAAGAAAGTTAAATCGGGGAAAGCCCCAGGAATTGATGGAGTGTATGGTGAAATGCTGAAGCATGGGGGAGAGATAGTAATAGAATGGATGTGGAAGATGTGCAGATTGGCCTGGGAGGAAGGTAGAGTCCCGGAGGATTGGAAATCAGGTATAATTATTCCCTTGTACAAAGGAAACGGGGAAAAAGAAGTGTGTGGTAATCATAGGGGCATTTGTCTTCTTAGTATAATAGGAAAAGTGTATGGTAGGATACTTATTGACAGAGTTAGGGAAAGAACAGAGAAATTAGTTGGAGAAGAACAGGGAGGCTTTAGGAAGGGAAGAGGTTGTGTAGATCAGATATTCATTCTTAGATCTTTAGTGGAAAAGTTTCTAGAGAAGGGAAAGAAGTTGTATGCGGCTTTCATGGATTTGGAGAAAGCATATGACAGGGTGGATAGACAAGGATTGTGGAAAGTGTTAAGAATATATGGAGTAGATGGGAAGTTGCTGAATGCTGTGAAGAGTATGTACGATGGTGCAAAGGCTGCAGTGCGTGTGGATGGTGAACTAAGTGAATTTTTCTCTTTGAAAGTTGGGTTGAAACAGGGATGTGTCATGTCTCCATGGTTGTTCAATCTGTACATGGATGGGATAATAAAAGAGGTACAAGCTAGGGTAGGGGATGTTGGAGTGGCCCTGGTGAGAGAGGATAGTGTTTGGAAACTCCCTGTACTGTTGTTTGCAGATGATACTGTGTTGTTGAGTGAAGACGAAGGGGAGCTGCAAGGCTTGGTGGATGAGTTTGGGAGAGTGTGTAAGAAACGGAATCTAAAGGTGAATGTAGGGAAGAGTAAAGTGATGGTCATTGAGAGAGGTGAAGTCAGTGAAAGTACAGCGAGGTTGGATGGTAAGGAATTGGAAAATGTGAGTACGCTTAAGTACTTGGGTAGTGTGATGAGTAAGGATGGAGGTTTGGAGGGTGAAGTGCTTGAAAGGGTATAGCAGGGAAGAAAGGTTGCTGGTTCTTCGAAAGCAGTGATAAGAAACAGGGAAGTGAGCATGGAAGTGAAAAAGTTACTACATGACAGTATTGTGATACCAACTCTAACGTACGGAAGTGAAGCTTGGACGTTGTTGAAAGGACACAAGTCAAGAGTGAGAGCAGTGGAAATGAGTTATTTAAGAGGAGCCTGTGGAGTCACATGGAGAGACAGGCTGACGAATGAGGAGCATTGTGGTGTTGATGTGGATGTGATAGGAAGCGTTATGAGGAACACACTGAGGTGGTTTGGCCATGTGGAGAGGATGGAGGGTGAAAGACTGACAAAGAGAGTGTATGCGAGTGAGGTGGAGGGGGGAAGAGGGAGGGGAAGGCTGAGGATGAGATGGAGGGATGGGGTGGAGAGGTATATGAGAGAGGGGGGTGTGAGTTGGGAGCAGGGCAGTGAAATGGCGGGGGACAGGGCGACTTGGAGGCGATTTGTTTGTGGCCACCCCAAACGGGATTGAGGCGTCTGGAAATAGATAGATAGGTAGATAGAAGAACGAGGGTTCGCGTCCCGCCAGGGTAATATACTTTGGGAGCGTTCTTTTGGCCACGTACTGCATTCACGGACACAAGGGGTGCTGTGGTTGAACCAGTGTCGCATACTATAAAGTATGCTTGCACCCAGCCAGTGCAATAATGGCAAATACATGTCACCACTTCGGCAATAACACCCACCGTCCATACTGTCTCATACAGGACTGGTGTATTGGTCTAAAGCCAATTCGAATATGGCAACTACCTTCGCTCATGCGTCAACTAAACTGAGAGCTTTGATTATGAGGTACCGAGATTACAAAGAAACAAGAGCAAGACTGGAATGATCTACAACATGCAGTGGTGGGTATTCTTGGCTGATATGGAGGATATTTTTATATTGGCCACTCAGATGCTCTGAATCGGTGGGATATTCCTCTTGAAGACAAGAAATTTCTCATTTCTCAAAAGGCTGATCTACAAGGGAGTTACATGGGCACTGAAGATTGCAAATTCATTTTAGCTGCACAAAAAAGGCACAAAAAAGAAATTTCTCTAAAGCCAGCTCACCGACAACAAGCAGAAGAGGCCCCATGTGTTGGAGTCACAGGGGGGGTATTCTCTGACGGTAGTAGCACATCATTGAATAATGACGACGAAGCCGTTGCTTGTGGACCAAACCCCCTAAAAGCTTCACGAAGTGATTGCCTCAAAGAGAGTATTAGTAGATTATACCTGGCAACAACTCACAATCGTGAGGGCCTCTCTGTTCAGCAGGCAATAGCAACTTATGCAGCGACTGCAAAATCCATGAGTCCCAAGGGAAGGACACAAGCGGTCCCAAAGCAATGGCCCCCGTTGGATGGCTGTCTGAGTACATGGATGACTAGCCAGTCCACCAAACTGTTTCAGTCTCTTCAAGTTAAGCCCACGTTCCTTGCCAGTGACCCTTTAACATGGCACTCTGACGATAACTTCTTGTCTTCCAAAGAAGCAGGCAGAAGACCTGAAGGTGATCCATGATGCATCAAAGAGATGCATCGCCATCACTAAGGAATTCACAGGCAAACCTCTTTGCCGTGACGAAGAAGTCCTCCAATTCCTCCCACAGAGTGTGCACTTCCACAGACGGACTGCAAAGCAGAAAGGAACAAAGGTAGACCACATGAAACAAGTGTTTATGTAAAATACATTGAATGCTAAGATGATGCTGAGAACTTCTGTTATTGATTCATTTTTGAGAGTGTCATCCGTTTCATTAAGTTTGGCTAAAGGAGAACTCATGAAATAAAGCCTTGTGTTATTTGTATGTTAGTATCAGTTGTTTCATTTGGCTAACAATGAAGATATGAAACGAAGTATTCAGTCGTTGGGACTTTGACTTGTCCTTCAATCTTTCTAAAATTTTGCATGAAGTCTTCTGATGGGGAGCACCAACGGGACACAACATGACCAAGACTGTATCTCGATATTTTTCCCCAGCATTATGTGCTTGGGATACACTGTTACGGGCCATGAAGAGAGACTTCTGTCTGACTGGTCAAGTCAATGGCAATGAGACAAACACATAAACCTTTCTTTATTTACAAAATCTCAACATTGTACATCAGATTATTAGATTCTTTAATCATATTAAACAGGTACACAAGAGGACACTCTTAACCTAAAGATAATCACTAACAAACTTGTTAAACAAGGTCAGTCAGACACTTCAGATAATAAAGCACTACGTGGGAACAGTTACATTACTTGGGTGCCATGTACAAGTTAACGTAAATACAAATTCTTAACTTACTGTTCGACATCTTGGGGTAATTTTTACACTGTATCACTAAGCTAATAGATGGATTTGGAGTAGGCTGGAATTAAGATTAATGACTCTTTCACCTCTAGCCACTCTTCATAAATCCTAGTAGCCACGCCTCTTTTCCTCCACCTACCTATCTGACAGCAGCATTATACTTATTTCCAATCAACTCCTAAGGGAGGCAGTCACAACTGATCATTCTAAGCGGACTGGCTAGTGCATTCTATGGGAGGCAGTCCTCATCACTTGGATTCGGCTCTGCCTCCTTTCCCTCCTTTGAATTCCACACAGGTTGACCTAATCATCACTAATACACTGTGCCCCAAACTGGGTCACAGCAAAGGCAAGAGTCAACAGAGGGGCCAGCCGAGAAAAGTTGTGGTTATGATAAACAATCACTTAACTGGTTTCCCAGAACAGAACTTCACACAGTTTGGTGATGGTAGTGTTTGTAAATGGTCAATCCTCAGATTAGTGGCCAGGTAACAAACAGTGACACCTCCTCTCCTGAAGAAAGATATTTACAAGGGGAAATTTCTGTACATAGCACAAGGTTATATCCCAGACAAATTATCTGCCAAAACATTAGTTTCCTCTCTCAACATGTTGAACATCCGGGAATACTCGTAAAGAAACAGAGCCCAGTGGGTTGATCGTTGATTCTTATACAGTCGTCTCATTATACAAAAGTTTGTCATGTGCCAAATTGCTACAATGATGATTCGAAAATTCTAGCCTTTTTTTTTTTTTTTTTTTTTTTTGATAAAAAGAAACTGGTAGCGATTTTGCTCAAACAATTATTATAACAGCCACCTCCGATATTCTCGTGCAGACACGGTTACGCGTCCAAGCCGACAGTCAGCTTTCTGAGCCAGCATGGCCGTTTAGTGTTTACATTTGCTATGACTGCTTTCCTTTTCTTCCATTTTGTACATGAAAGACCATTGGAACACCATTCCTATTGCCAGATAACAGTGCAAGTGCTTAACAAATAATGCAGTGTGCAATATTAAGTGAAATTATAACTTTTTTGTGTGAAATACCAAAATATGTGACTTGGAAATCGTGTCACACATATATACACACACAGCCTCCAGTCAACTTATCATGATGTCCCCCAGTCAAATGACTGAGTCAAGGTGGCCCCCCAGTGTTCAAATTTGCTGTGATCATAGACCTTTCTTTCCATTTTGTGCATTAATGGCCACTGGAACACTATTGCTATTGCAAAATGACAGTGGAAGTGCAAAAGAAAGTTTTGTGTTAAATACTGAATCTTACAATTTGGAAACTGTATCTGGCCGGCATGTTACCCCTAGTGGGAAAGCATGATACTACCTGAGGAGTGCCGAAGAAAACCCAAAAGGGTAAGTTTTTTTGTAAATTTTAGGTGCTGCAGCAGAGGGCACACTCCTTAACCCCATTCAACCCATGTTACATCGATCTCATTATATGGAATTTGTGATGTGGTAGGTTTTCATTTGTTGCAGCCTTGTCATACAGGGAGTCATGACTGTATATAAGTTTTGCCAGGAATTTATGGGGGGATGATGATCTGTATACATAGTTACAGGAGCTAAGCCTGAATCAACATACACAGAAATGTTCATGGCATACAGTATATGAGTGAAAGCAGTTCCTTTTCAGTAGTGGTGTAATTCTTCAGAGCAACATTAAACTTTTTGCTAAAGTAACAAATAGGTACCGTAGTTAACTCTATGATTATTATCATTTAACAGGACTGCACTGGCACTAACACCAGTGGCATTAACAGTGAATTTAACCCTCATCAGGTAACCTGGGGTCTGACAGACCTCAGCTCCATTTTTTTTTTTTTTCATATATTACCAAAGCCCTAAGGATTTGTCTTCCTAACTACCTTCCTGATTAGTTAAGTACCGTACTTTGGGGAGGTGATGGGGTTATTCCTGGTTCTGGCTCTATTTTTGAGCAATAGAGCTGATGGGGTCCTATAGACCCCAAATTACCTGACTTGTGACAGCAACAGGGTCTATCAGACCCCAGGTTACCTGATGTGTAGATGCACACACACACACACACACACACACACACACACACACATATATATATATATATATATATATATATATATATATATATATATATATATATATATATATATATATATATATATATATATATATAAAGAAAAAGGAGAAACATGTGATAATGCTAATATTTTTTTCTTTTCCCTGGTCGTCTACATCTGCTGCCGCACCCCTTGATCAAGCTGCTATACTGGGAGGCCTGAATGTATATGGACATTATGTAACAAATACTTGATATATGTCCTTTCCAGAATGCCGAAAAATATTCCAAAATTATTTTGTCATTTTCATCGTCCATGCCCACATTTGTTATTCACTTGCTGTGGTTCTACTGTTTCTTACAGATAGTTGGGGCATAGGTCTACCGCAGATGATGATGCAAAACAGGTTCATGTTTAGCGATTTTAGTTGGGCAACTGCTAAAATCAGTATGCCATAAATTTTTTTTTTTTTTCAAATATTCTTAAAATATGTATATATATTTTTTTCAATTATGGTCTCATACATTTTGCATTAGAAGTAAAAAGACATGCTATGTAAGTTGTGTTTCAGTGCATATTTCAATAAATGTAATGCAAGTATTTTTCCTGTATTTTCTTAAGATGGGGTCTGTCAGACCCTGGCATACCTGACTCCAAAGTTATTTTGTCATTTTCATTGCCCATACCTACAGTTGTTAGTCATTTGCTGTGGTTCTACTTTTTCTTACAGATAGTTGGGACATTGGTCTACGGCAGATGATGCAAAACAGGTTCATGATTCTCAGTTTTAGTCAGGCAACTGCTAAAATAAGTATACCGGTACCATAAATTTTCATGTTTTTTTTCTCTTTTTTCAAAAATTCATAGAAATACTTTTTTTCAATTATGGTCTCATACATTTTGCATTAGATGTAAGAAGACCTGCTATATAAGTTGTGTTTCAGTGCATATTTCAATACATGTAATGCAAGTATTATTCCTGTGTTTTTTTTTTTTTTTAAGTTGGAGTCTGTCAGACCCCGGGTTACCTAATATGTATTAAAAATAGGGGGGTTACCTGAGCATGGTTAAAATCTATCAGTCAATCTGTCTATCTGTTGCCAGACGCCATAATCCCGTAAGGGGCGGCCATTTGACTTTGAGCTGTTTGTTTTACGGGGAGGGGCACTAACCCTCCACCAACCCACTTACTGACACGTAGGGAGCACGTATGGTTTGGTTACATGGTTACCACACAGCGTTGTGAACGGTTTCTTGGCTTGTCATTCAATGTTAAGCCACCTGTAAAGGAAAAAAAAACAATAAGACGTGACAGGAAAGATGGAAAAAGTAGGAAGAGAGGAGGGTAGGCCCAGAAAAAGAATGATAAAGGCTAAGGAAGTAGGCAGCACTACATCAAGTGAGTGGATGATGGTTGCCACCACCTACCACTAATACTTACTGAAATTTGGGGCTTGTAGCATGCACTGAATTTTGGAAATGGATCTTCAGAATATTTCTTCCACTCGTATTTGGCTTCTTTCTTTATAAAAATCTGTGAGGGGAGCTACAGCATCAGGTACAGTCGGGGAAAGTTCCGCATTACCCACCTCCCGAAGCACTGGTGTTAGACGGGTGAATGTGAAGCAGCAGACAGACGTCACAGGTCTGGTAGCTGTGAGTGTGAAGGAGGGGAAGGCGGGGGACTGAGGGCAGACGAGGGTTTAGTGATAGATTGGGAATCACATGTAGGTCTGCAATGTATGACTTGGACGATGTTGGAGTTAGTTTAGTAAGGATAGACGACAATATAATGCTATCATTTTATGAAAAAAAAAAAAAGTGTCTGTACAGCTAGTGTTGTCAGGAAAGTTATGGATGTTTGCTGGGTTCGGACAGAGGTTTCAATGCTTTCATTCCATCTCGACTTCAACATGAGACGTTTCCCCAGGAGATATTCATAATGATATATATTTTGTGCTGAAAACAAAGCCACTATATATATATATATATATATATATATATATATATATATATATATATATATATATATATATATATATATATATATATATATATATATATATATATATATATATATATATATATATATATACACACACACACATCCATGCATATATAGAGACACACTTTCATCCAAACGTATATATATATATATTTTTATTTTTTTTTTATTTTATTGGTTTTATATTTCTAAGCCTTATAATACTTATAAAGAGAACCCTAATCTAAAGACCCTAAAACTAATCACCTAACAGACAAATCGCTAACCTATACTAAATCCTACAGAGACAAATAGTTAGACCTACACTAATGGTAATAATACCTCGACCAACAGAACACCGTCGACTGCAAATATGTAATGCCTTTCTACATTACATATCTGCACTCATCACCTGCTGACTGTCAGTCGAGGCACAACCTAATATAAGGGACATCAATACATGAAAGGGAACCAGACGAGTCAGGAACATTTCCATATACGTCAGGTGTCGGCCCTAATTGGCACAACTTCAACAAGATGGTATAATGTATTTACATAATTTGTACAAAAAAGTGAGGTACCTCTCCCAACAGACCACCATCGACTGCAAGTGCCCAGTACCTCTCTATATTGCACAGTTGCACTGATCATCTGGTGACTGTCAGGCGAGGAACGGGGTTTAATGTAGGGGACATCTATATTAGAAATAGATCAGTGGGAAGGAGGAACTATTTCAATGATGTCAACTGTCAACCCTAATTAATAGTACAATATATACATATTTACAGTCGATATAAACCATAACCATACAGTGAAAAAGTCACATCACTCTGATCAGTCCGGTCTCTCTCAAGAAAGCCATCAATTTATCAGTCATAACAATGTCCCCATCACCCAGGATGGTGGAGAGGGTGAAAGGGACGTCTACTGCACTGCAGTAATTTGTAAGTGAAGCACGTTCACGAATAAATCGCCGACAGCGCAGGATGATATGACTGGTAGATAACACCGCATCACAGATGTCAGTGCGGTGGGAATCGTCTTTCCATATAAGGTTTCATGTGCGTTAGGTTGGTGGCATTAAGCCGCAAACTAGCCAACACTGTTTTTTCCATGAGACTGGGACGGTTGGCAGTGTCCCAGTCGCGATCCGTACCATGTCCTTTGTGCTGTCCTTGGTCGTCATCTTTTGTTCAGTCCTTGTTCGAGGCTTCTTGTTCGTCTTTTTAGTTAGCTGTTTCACGGGGAGGGGCACCAACCCTCCGCCAACACTTTTAGTCGCCTCATACGTAAAGCAGGGATACTGGGGGAGTATTCTTGAAAACCGCCCTACCCCAAGGGGGTTAAAATACATTTGACTTTTATCCTTCCGTAGTGGGAAAAATCTAGTTTTGCATTCCAAGAAAAGCCAGTCGATTTTTTTTTTTTTTTCCTGTAAGGCATGAGAAACAGGAGTCTGAGAATATTATACCTGTCTCTAGAACATGTAACCTACTGCAACTAACATCAGATGATTTTAGTCAGCTGAGAGTGTCTTAAGAGCCTGAGAGTATTAATATATAACAAAAATAATGCAAGTTCTCTGAGTAAAAAGTGTGTGTGAGCACTAAACATCAATATAGCTTTTACACATCATTGGTTCCTTTGGCCGGGAGGGACGAGACGGGCCGCGCAGCTCCGCCCCTCTCATCCCCTGCTTGACAAAGACACTTCCGCCTGCCTTATAAGCCAATGAAAAATAATTTAATTTTGAAAAGGAGGGAGCCAGTATAAAATCCCGCCAGTTCGGCTGGAAGGAATGTCCCATTGTGTTCAGGGGAAAAGTGAGGAAAAAGTTTTCATTGAGGCTTAAAGTGTCTTTCTGGACGAGGTTGTCGCAGGGGCGCGCCGGTGTCAGAGCGGGGAAGTGAACTGTAAAGGATGAGAGAGAGAGAGAGAGAGAGAGAGAGAGAGAGAGAGAGAGAGAGAGAGAGAGAGAGAGAGAATGTAAGAAAAACTAAACGAAGAGAAGAAGGTGGGCGAGAAATGATCCGGGAGAGGGAGAAGAATGTGACGGCAAAAGAACTTGTGTGTGTATTACACACACACACACACACACACACACACACACACACACACACACACACACACACACACAGAATGGCTAAAATAAAAAAAAATAAAAAAACTTGAGAGTAACATGCGAGAGACGTGAATGGTTACTCGATAGGAAAAAGTAAAACTGGAGATGACCTGGAGTGGCAGAAAGTAGTAAGTGAAAAAGAAGGAAGAGATCGGGTAGTGAGGTATTTACACGGAAGTAGGAGATACACGAAGGAGAGATAAAGATGTGAAAAAGAGAAAGGAAGAGAGAGTAGGGTTAAGATGAACGTGGTTCTAGAAACAGAGAAAGTCGTGATAAAGAGAAACTAAAAGAGAGTAGGGTTATAGAGGAACATGGTACTAGAAACAGAGAGAGACGTGAGAAAGAGAAAGGAAAAGAGAAAACAGAGAAAGACGTGAGAAAGAGAAAGGAAAAGAGAAAACAGAGAAAGACGTGAGAAAGAGAAAGGAAAAGAGAAAACAGAGAAAGACGTGAGAAAGAGAAAGGAAAAGAGGGCAAGGTTATAGATGAAAGTGGTTGTAGAAATAAGAATGAGAGGTACAGACCCAGGTAACAGGAAGAAGAGACTGGGTAGAGGCACGCCTAAGAGGCAGCAGGAGAAGTATGACACAAAGGTAAAGATGTGAGGGATACGTAGAGACTGTACATGAACTGTACTGTAAACGAACGTGGTTGTTGGAGAAGTATGAGATAAAGACATGGGAAGGAGCAAGCAGTGAACAAGGATTGGAGAAGTAAGAGATAAAGACGTGGGAAGGAGCAATGAGTGAACGGGGATGTAGGAGAAATAAGAAAGACGTGCGAAAGAGAACGAAAAAGACCAAGGAATGACAAATGAAAGGCCTGCTGAAAGCAGAATGAACGAGAAATAACAAGAATAGAATTGTTCTTGGACCTGCGGCGAAGCTCGTTTCGGTTTGCTGTAAAAAGTAACTAGCCATGACAAATAACCTTATATGGGACCACTTTTATGTCTCAATGGGCTTAAATGAAGAGTTTTTACTAAAGTTGTTGCTAGATGGCGCCACCACTGGTGTCAGTTGACAGCAAATTTGGAGTTTCCATGTCAGCTAACCTTATATGGGACCACTTGTTCACTTCTGTTTAAATAGCCCTCAGCACTTTTACTAAGGTTGTCCCCATATGGTGCCACTTCAGGTGTCAGCTGATGGCAGATTTGGATTCTCCAAGTCACATTACCTTTTATGGCACGACTTTTATGTCTCCAAAGGCCTCCTTTTAGCAAATCCGCCAGAAGCAGAAGAAAAAGAAGAAGAACGCTGGCCACTCACTGACCTGCTGGCTATCACCGCAGGTAAAAATGAGAAGAAAAAACATGAAAGGGAAACAAGGAGCAAGAGCTGGCGACTTAACCATGAAAAAGAAAACTGCATTTCTAAAAGAATCATCGAGGAGCAGCAGTGAAGGAAAAAACAAACAGTATAAGGAAGAACAATTCAGAGCACAAAAACGTAAAAATGAAACAAGGAAGAACACTCAATGACTGGAACACATGCGGTCACTAACTGGTCTAAGGGTCCAATATTTGACACTGACCTGCGACTTTGATCTTCGAAAAATTACTCCCAGAATCGAACTACTTCATCTTTGCCTAACCTTTAACATTTCAATCAATACAGAATTAACACTGTTTGAGTTTACTTTGCTAAATGACTTTGATCTTTGATTTTCCCTGTGACCTTCACCTTCATTTGATTTTTAAAATAGAATCTCTTAATTCTTGTTTTAACCTGAATCCTTTCATTAATCTTAGTGTATATTGGATAAAAGCCGTTCAAATTTATATTTCTATATAATGCTGACCTTCGATCGACTATGTATAAATGCCACTGGTTAACCTCTTAAGTGGTTTTCAACTCATCCACCTGATTTGGTCTAAATCAGGCAAGAAATGTTTTAGATTTTTGTCACACTGAAACACAGGTGGAAATTTGACCTTGTCCCGTTACCTTGTTCTCTGGCTGACTGCACTCAAAACTGAACCCCTTGATTCTTACTTGAGCCTTAACACTTGCACCAAGTTTAAATCAAATCAGATTCAGAATGAGTTGATCTAGACCTGTGACCTTGACCTGTGGCCTTTCTCTGTGACATTCAGCTTTGACTGTTCTCAAACCTCAGTCCTTCAGTTCTCGCGTTATCCTCAACCCTTCCACGATGTTTGATGAAAACCTGACAAAAATAATGAAGTTGACTTGTCCTCTGACCTTGACCTTTGACTTAATGTTCTAAAAAATAACAGGTTCACTCTTCGGATGACCTCAAACCCTGCCACCAAGCTTGATTAAAAACAAATTAAGATAGTTATTATGTTATCATACACACAAGACGAACTCTGACTGTCTGTGACCTTGACCTTTGGCTGACTGTTTTCAAAACTGAATTAAATCATCAGCATTACCCTCTTTTCCGTAATTTGGTTAAAACTGGATAAATACTGTTCAAGTTGATCTAGCCTTATGACCTTGACCAATGACCTCTCGTTCAAAGAAATAATATGTTTATTGTGGCAGACCCTCAATCCTTCCACTAAGTTTGGCTGAAATCTGATAAAAACAGTGAATTATTTTGTTAACTGGACAGGCAGAAAGACAGAAATGGTCTCGCTTGCAAACACACGCACACACACACACACACACACACACACACACACACACACACACACATGTACGCACGCACGCACATCGAAACCTAGGACCACGCTCCTTTTGCGAGTGCGGATATAATTACAAGACGAGAATAAAGAAGAATCAGGGATAATGTGGTATGGATACAAGTATGTGAGCGTAAAAGCAAGGGATGAAAGCGAAGAATCAACAGGGAAATGGGAGAATAAAAGCAGACGAGAATGAACAAGCAATGAGGATGAAGGACAGACACAGTACACAAGAGAACAGAATAAATGGAAATGTAAAGGTTTGAGCATCAAGGGAGAAAATGGGAAAGGAAAAGAGATGGATGGGAAGACGAAAGTGCGAGTCAAGAGATCAGGGGAAAAAACGAAGGTGGCAAATGGAAAGGGAGAACAAAATGCAGTTGAAATCGGGGACATACCAGGACAGGAGGGGTGGCAGGTGGTAGAGTAAGTGAAGTGAGGGTCGAGAACAGGATAACAGAAGGGGAGACAAGAGCAGCAAGAGAGTGGGGGATAGTGTGTGGTGGGAAGCGAGGCGACTGTATGAGGATAAGACTGGACACGAGAACATATGAGAAAAGGAGAGAAAAAATGTAACGGAATGCCTAAAAAGGGGGACAGTAAGGAACAGAGACAGTAAAAGGAAAAAAGGAGAAAACGAAGAATAAGGGCCGAAGAAACTGACAGTAGGGAACGAGGAGAGATGGAGGGAGAGGGAAGGAGAAGAAGAAAGGGTGCATGAGTTCAAGGGAACATGAACAAGAGGAAAGAGGAAATGAAGAATAAAGTACGAGGACAGGGCAGTAAGAGATACGAATAGCTGGAACGAGAGACGAGATCAGAAAAAATATGAAAATTAGAGGGACGGAGAAAAGCAAGAAGGAAGGACAGAGGAAAGCGAGAGGTGAGGTAGACGACAAGGTTAGCAAAGAAAGTAGGAGCTCGAGGAGATAAAGCAACGTCGGGGAGGAGAGGATGGAAGTGAGAAGGGCGGCCCTGTAGGAGCCGAAGGAGAAGAGATAAGGGAGGTACGAGGAGGATAGTTAGTTCGGCGGCCCGTGGGAGATGAAAGGTTGGGGAAAGGGAAGGAAAGCCGCTGCTGAAAAGGAAGGGAAGAAGGGAGGAAAATGAGTCGCCAGAGGAAGGGGAAGGGGAAAAAAGAGAATGGGAAAGAGCTCAGTGAAGAAGGAAAGATGTTCAAAGTGACTGGGAATGTGAGGAAGACTTAATGAAATTATTTGGAAGGGTTTGGTAGATGGTGTAAACAGGACAAAATGAACGAGAAGAATGAAGAGAGAACGTGGGGAGGGAAATACGGAAAGAGGGTGGACTGGGAACAGAGAAATGAAAGCTAAAAACAGTGGCTGGGAGAGGATGTTAATAGCAAGGGGAAGTGTAGGGGAAGAAGGAATGAAAATAACTGGAAAGGGGAAGTGTAGATGGTAAAAAGAAAAGCATGTGAAGAAGACGGAATAAGAGAAAGAAGGTGGCAAAGTTAATAAGAGGAAGGGGAACAGGAGAGAGAAGGAAGGAGAGCCAACTGGAGAAGAGAAGAAGGATAGATGGTGAAATGAAGAGGACATGAAAGAGATGGAATGAAAAGAAATGAGGTTAGGGAGAGAAGGGATTACTTAAAAGATGTGGAATGCAGGTAAAGTTGAAATAAAATGAAAGAACATGAACGGGGAGAGAAAAAATATCAGGTGTTGCAATGAAATGGAATATCCGTGGGAATGAGAAAGTTAAGAGTAATGTGGAGCGGAGAAGAGGATGAAAAATACATGAAATAAAAAGAAAATAAAAAATAAAGAAAGGAACGTAGGGGTGAAAGGAAGATAAAATTAAATCAGAGGATGGAATGATACACGCAGGTGAAAAGAGAGAGGAGAAGGCGAGCGGTTGAAGGAAGTCGACCAGAAATTTTTTGGAGGGAGGAGGGAGAAGTAAATATAGAGACATGGTGGAAGGAGAAAAGCCAAGAGGTGACCACAAAGATGAAAGAAGTAGGAAATAGCAAGGAAAGAAGAGGACGACAAAAGATGCAGCATTTGAGACTTGAAAGGAAAAGCTAGGAGGAGAAGAATGCAAGGAAGAGAGGGACAAGACAAAGATTAAAAGAATGCAAAGAGTGCAGTGGAAAAGCCTACAGAGAAAGGTGAAAACGTAGAACACTGGACAAGAGAGGGTATTAGAAGGCAGGTAGGGTATACGACAACCGAAGAGGATAGAGAAGAAAATTAGCTGGGATGATAGAAGACGGAGGGGGAGTTAAAGGAATGAGACGTAGATGAAGGTATGGAGGGAGCAAGCAGCGGTTAGACACGTGAAGGAAGTGGGGAGAGAAAAAAAGTATATATGAAAGAACGGAAGGCCAAGAGACACAAATGACGCAAGGAATGAAACTGTGGGTAAATGAAGAAAGGATATGTAAAAAGGAAGACAGGTAAAGTCAGAGAGAAAACAAAAAGAGTTAATATAAAGAGAGGTTAAAGAATGCATGAGAACCGAAAACATACGACATCACAGCATGAAATAGAGCAACCTGGTCAAGAAAGAGGACATGGATTACCTTTCCATAGTAGCGACGTCTCTACAGTAGTATTCGATTTCAGTTAATGACAGACGATTTTCTTCAACTGAGTGAACTATAGGAGCCTGAGTGTTAGTACTGATATCATAACTTTGTCATGCAGATCAACTTCAGTACTCTGTTTCAACCGAAAGACGATTTATATGGTTGACGAGCATATGAGTCTGAGAGTAATGCTGAAGCCATAAACTCTCTAATGTGGACAGAGCAGCAGTGCAGTACTCCGGTTACCGACAGATCATTCTGTTCAAGTGAATCATAATTCACTTGAACCTAAACGTTAACACTGATACCATCAACTCTCCCACAATCTATTACGTTCTTCTCCAGTCACAGACAGACGATTCTATTTAGCAGAAAAATACCCACAGTAGCCTAAGTGCTAATACCAGTGCTGAGAGTGAGTCATAGGAGCCTTAGTGTCCAGAATGATGAGCGAAAAGAAACTAAATAAGAAATGACTCGCTGGGAGGGACAAACAGATGGAAGAGGAGGAGGAGGAGGAGGAGGAGGAGGAGAAACGCAGGTGCATAGAGCACAGGGGAAAAAAAAGGGGGAGAAAGGGAGGAAAGGAGAGCAAGAACAAGAGAGATAACAAGGCGGAGAGGACAGGAAAGACCAGGCAGGAGACAGTTCTGACCGAAGACGAGAGGTTAAGACGCACAAGGATAAGACAAACGGAGAGGAAAGGAGACGAGAGGAGAAGGGAAGATAAGTAACAAGAAGAAAGAGAGAGAGAGAGACAGAGAGAGACAGAGACAGAGACAGAGACAGAGACAGACAGACAGACAGACAGACAGAAATAAAGAAGCCAATAATCTGTGAACTTGAAACTTGTAGCAGAGGACATACCTTCGACAATGGCAATAAAATTTCAGTATTACTATTATAATTCTTCTCTTCTACAGATGAATACTTTTATGGTCTCACACAGTTAATCAGTTCAGTCTACGCCCTTAGTCTGCCATGTTGCTGAGTGTCAGAGATCGCACAGTCCGCCAACGCCAATTAAATTTTATTATTCATTCTTGCATCCGGATCCAGACCCTCCTCAAAATCTAATCAACTGTTCCTTTACCCACTGCCCACGTATCCTTCAGATTTCATTGAAAACAGATGACATGTTTTCCACAACGAGACAGACACACTAGCAGATGCAGGTGAACATATATCCTCATTGAGCTTCGTTGACGGAGGTAACTAGTATTTGGTTCAAGGGGCCATATTTATAAACTCTTAATTTATGTACATGATACCTTGTACATGACTACATTAACATTGTGCAAAAAAAACTACAAAAATTTTCATGACAATAGTTAACCTTTATGGAGATTTATTTGTCGTAAAAACTGACTAAAACAGTTCATGAATTAAAAAAAAATGAATGAATGAATGTGTGTGTGTGTGTGTGTGTGTGTGTGTGTGTGTGTGTGTGTGTGTGTGTGAGAGAGAGAGAGAGAGAGAGAGAGAGAGAACAGGGAGCAGACGCACGCAGGTGAGAACGCAGACTGAAAAATCGTGCAGAACAGAGGGATAAAAGCGACCGGGGACAAAGGGAATAACGAGAGGAGATCCGGTAAATGAAAAGAGAAAGGGAATACGAGAGAAGAAGTCAACCAGGGGAGAAGGGGAAGAACAGAAGCTGAGGACGGGAAAGCAAGCGTAAAGGAGGATTGGAATGGAGTGCGACGTCCCTAAACGGTATGGATGCAGGTGGGAATGTCTAGCAGGAAGGGTGAGTGCACAGGCCAAGACAAAAATAATATTTGCCGGATTTAATCTTCGCTGTTTTAGTCTTTTTCTTTTGTTGAATCCCGTTGAATCAGGTGACAACTTGCTACTGCCAGACCCTGTGTTAAACTAGGAGTGCCTTAGTGCAGGAAGGATTGACGAATAAGGATGGAATGCCAATATCTAAGAGAAAATGTTGAGTGCACGGGACAGGAAAAAATTATCCGCTGTATTTTGTCCCTTCGCTGTTTTCCGGTTTTATTTTTCTTTCAGCTCTATTGATTTCGATAACAGCTATTTGTATTTTGTTGCTTTTATTATTAGACATTTGTTGGCTAAGCAGAGTTGATTCGTGTTAGACGGATCACAGAGTAAGGATGAGAAAAAGACACTGCCAGACATTAGAGATTCGTTATTTCTGTTATATGTTTTTGATCCCCTTCATTTCGTTGATATATTTTACATTTTATCCTGGCTACTACCAGTTACTTTATTACTTTAGCAGAGTGTCGTGATAATGGAAGGGTTAATGAATTAAGATGGACACGCAAATATCCAGGAGGAAGTGTGTATCCATTACAAAAAAAAATAAAATAAAAAATAGCAGAATTTTACCCGTACAGTATGTTTCTGTTTTACCTTCGATGATCCACTTCCTTGAAATCGATTAAATTTTTTTTTTTATATTTTACCCTTACTAGTACTAAGTATTTTGTTGGCTTAGAGCAGTGCCCACATACTGCAAGGATTAATGAAGGCTGTACCTAACCCTTCAAGTAATAAAAGAAAAGGACCTTGAATGGAATATAATCACCTGGGGACTGCAAAAACGTAAAACAAAAATGCATCATCATATCGAAGTGGTTAAGCCAGACGACTTAATCAGCACAGGAAGGACTTACCTAAATGAAGGAAATAGAAAACTTGCAATTAATCTCTTCAGTTTCATGACTTCTTTTCCATTCTCTCCTTAATATTGCAATACAATTAATTCAGTTGAGAGGAAAAACAACTGAACTGAAAACAGAAAAAAAAAGAGAATGAATATAGTAGCACGTTCAACAAAGGCTCTAAATACTTACTGAATAAACTCTCATTCCATAACACAACCACACAAAACAAACCAAGACCAGAATGTATAACTGTGCCTGAAGCAAAAAAATAAATATAAATACTGTCTTCCTGTTTGGAGTTAGAGCCCTGAAGTATTATAAATTTAACATCCAAGGAGCTGGCACAAAGGGGAGTGGGGTGGAAGTGATGATACAAAATGTGCCAGAGAGAGAGAGAGAGAGAGAGAGAGAGAGAGATGGCGTGGCGGGGAGGAGAGGAAGTGAGAGAGAGGGGCGCTGGCTCTGACGCTCATAATGAAGACTAAGGAGGGAGGGAAGAGGAAGGGATAGAAGAGGAGGTGTGTGGAGACCAGAGAGAGAAATCTGAAAAGCAGGAGAGATGTGAGCACGGGGACAGGGAGAACGGAAAAATTAAAAGATAGAAGGGAAGAATGGGAGGCGGGAAAAGGAAGGGTAAGAATTGTAGGCAGAAAGAGAGAAAAGAGGGAAAATTTTAAAGCATAAGAGATGTGAGAACGAGTAGAGGAAGGAAAGATAAAGAAGAGAGAAGGAAGGATGAGGAAGAAAGAGGAAGGGAGAGAAGGGGAAGTACGGAGAGCGAAATCTGGAATACAGGAGAAATATGAGGACGTGAGCAGGGAGGAAAGAGAAAGAAAAAGAAAAGGAATGAAGGGAAGGAGGCATGCAGAAGTGAATGGAGAAAATGATGGAGGGGACGAGAAAGGAAGAAAGGAGAAAGGAGGACGCATGAAGAGAGGAAAAAATAGAAATCTGCAAGGAACGAGAGATGAGGAGAAGGAAGGAAGTGGGAAAAAAGAGAAAGAATGGAAAAAGGAAGGGAGAGAAGAGAAGAAAGGGGCACAGATGAGGAAACAGGAAAAGAGAAGAGAGAGAAGTTTCGAAGGAAGAAGTGTACGGATGGGAGGCAGAGGGAGGAAAGAGGGATGGAGAAAAATACAAAGAGGGATGGAGAGAAGAGAAGGCAGGAAGAGGAAGGAGGAGGTAGGAGAAAAGAAGAGGGAAAAGGGGAGGGAGAGAGAGAGAGAGAGAGAGAGAGAGAGAGAGAGAGAGAGAGAGAGAGAACAGAAATTTGAAAGGAGAGACATGAAAATGAAAGAAAACGGGGGAAGTAATGAAGGGAAAGAAAAAGAAAGAAGAAAATGTAGAGAGGGATGACAAGAAAAATGGAATAGGAGGCAGCGAGAGAGAAGAAAGAAAAATTTAATGAGGAGAAGAGATGAAAGGACCGTGGGCAGAGGGATAACACGGAGAATAAGGCAAGGGAGAGTTAGAGAAGAGGGTGTGTGAAAGGAAAGAAAAAGGGAAAAGGAAAGAAGATATGAAGGGAGGGAGAAATGTGAGTGTTGGAGAATCACGGGAGATCATATAAGAAAAGTAGTGAAGAGGAAAGAATGTGTTTATTATATATATATATATATATATATATATATATATATATATATATATATATATATATATATATATATATATATATATATATATATATATACTAGCAGGGGTACCCGGTGTTGCTGGGCCAAGAAGGCTAATACTCTACTTCTATTTGTTCTGGTTCAGTCTTTCTACTCCAGAAAGACCATGTACCTCTTATGTTCTTGAAGAGGTATTATTGGAGGTCCAAGAACTTTCTGTATCAGATTTTGCAGACTAACGCACAGTATTTGTCGGCACTTGTTTACTATTACAGGTAACTGCAAATGACCTTGGAGGTCAACCACACATAGCCTGTGTACTAAATGGAGGTCATGTGAGCCTCCATGCCAAAAACTAGGCTGCTGAGTGCAGTCGTTCGTGCGTGTATTACCCGTGACCTCAAATGACCTCCGACTGGTGGCCTTAAATGACCTCTGGAGTCAACCTCACACAATGTCCGAAATAGATGTCATGTGAGTAACCATGCCAAAAATTGGGCTGCTGGGTCCAATTGTTCGAGCATGAATTACCGGAGACCTCACGTGACCTCCTACAAAGTGACCTCAGATGACCTCGGAGGTCAACCTCACATAGCCTATGTCCGAACTGGAGGTCATGTGAGTCTCCATACCAGAATTAGGCTGCAGAGGTACCCGGCGTTGCCCAGGTCAAAAGGTGAACACTCTACTGGTGACCTCAGGTGACCCAGATCTGAATTTTGACCCCTCTATAACCATCCTTGGGTCACCCTGGTTCAGAATATATGAAGGTTTGGGGGTCTCTGGCCCTTGGTTTGAGCGTGACTGAAGGACAAACAAACAACACGGCTCTTTTATACATAAACTAGTGGGGATACCTGGCGTTGCCAGGCCAAAAAGAGGAGCACTCTAATCCTATTTGTTCTAGTTCAGTCTTTCTACTCCAGAAGACCATGTACTTCTTTTGCTTTTGAAGAGGGTTTATAAGAGGTCCAGAATCTTTTTATTTCAGTTTTTTGTGCACACTTGTTTACTGTTACCATTAACCTCAATGACGTCAGAGGCCAACCTCACATAGCCTATGTCTGAGCTGGAGGTCATTTGAGTCGCCATGCAAACTAACTGGGCAGCAGGGGTACCCGGCATTGCCCGGGCCAAAAGGCAAACACTCTACCAGTGACCTCAAATGACCCAGATATTAATTTTGATCCCCCTAATACCATCCTTGGGTCACCCACATTCAGAATATATATGGGTCTGGGGGTCTCTGGCCCTTGGTTTGGGCATAATTGAAGGACAAACAAACAAACAAAAAACAAATAAACAATGCAGCATTTATAGATAGATAGATGATAGATAGATAGATAGATACTAGCAGGGGTACCCGGCGTTGCCCGGACCAAAAAGGCAAACACTACCGGTGACCTCAAATGATGATCCAGATCTGAATTTTGCCCCCCCCCAAAAAAAAACCAACACTGGGTCACCCTGATTCAGAGTATATATATATATATATGGGTCAGGGGGTCTTGGGTCCTTGGTTTGGGCGTGATTGAAGGACAAAGAAACTAACAACGCAGCTCTTTTATATACCTGGTACATATGCCCAAGACCCGGACACCCTAGTTCCCGGACATTTTGGGCTCGGGCCAAAAAACGTAAAAAAGCAAAAAGAAAATATCAGACATCTTTTATACCATATTTTGAACTTGGTTCACATCGCAGAACAGCTGTGCTTTGCTGCACAGTTCCTCCAACG
This sequence comes from Coenobita brevimanus, assembly GCF_032717465.1. Taxonomy (NCBI): domain Eukaryota; kingdom Metazoa; phylum Arthropoda; class Malacostraca; order Decapoda; family Coenobitidae; genus Coenobita; species Coenobita brevimanus. The sequence continues at coordinate 30,843,615 of NC_136979.1, forward strand.
TCTGGCAGGGTGACGCTCCCTCCTTCCTATTTCCCATCTTCCCAACATTGTGAGTGCACGCTCGTCACCATGGCCGCCCAGGTCCTCACTTTCGTGGTGGTGCCCTATCTGATGCAGGCCCTGCTGTTCCTCTGCTGCCTCTTACTCATGTTGTGACGATGGCCCCGCTGCTCAAGAAGAGGAAACGAATGGTGCTGACTCTGGAGAAGAAGAGGGAGATATTGGACAAGGTTGACTCGGGATGGTCAACATCCCTCATCCTATGAGAATTCAACCTGGCCTTCTCTACCTTGTTTGATATCAGGAAATCCCGGGACAAACTTACCCAGTATATGGCTGACTTCGCATCGAAGACCAAACGCAATGTGCAGAGGAAGATTATGTGCCCTCCTAGGTTTGCAGAAGTTGACAGCTCTACACTGATTTGGTACCGTTAACAACATACTGCTGGTGTGCTGGAGCATGGTACTGAATTGAAGGCTGCTGTCGAGAAGTTCACAAGGTTCCATGACACCCCAGACTTCAAGGCATCCAAAGGTTGGCTCTTTGCTTTGAAGTTACGACATGGACTTACCAACCGTAAAGCCCATGGCGAAGCTTTGGATGCCAACATGGAGGGAGTAGAAGAATTTAGCAGAAGGTGGAGGCTTGATCGACAGGGAGGGCCTCACTCTTGGTCAAGTCTACAGCACTGACGAAACTGGTCTATTCTACTGCTCGCTGTCAGCGAACACCCTGCCAGAGGAGACAGAGAAGCGTGTACCTGGCCGCAAGCTCTCCAATCAGCGGATATCTGCTTTGTATTGTGCCAATGCTAACAGCATGCACTGGCTCAAGCCCGTTATTGTTGGCCGTGCAAATCAGCCTCGGTGCCTTCGTAGGGTGATGGATGTCCATCCAGTCATGAGGTACCATTCTGTGAAGGCCTGGTTCACAGCCAAGATCTTCAAAGCCTGGTTTCACCAGCAATTTGTCATGGAGGTCATCCATTATCAGATGAATACACTGGGAATCCCATGTGACCAAATAAAGGCTCTACTTCTCTTGGACAATGCACCTGTGCATCCATCTGACAAGGAGTTGGTGGCTGAGAATGACCGCATTAGGTGTTTGTTTTTGCCACCTAATGTGACTGCCCTCATACAACCAATGGACTAAGGACTGATCATGACAACGAAAAGGCTGTACTGCCAGAAGTTCCTGGACGAGCTGGTGGTTGTTCTTGAGGACAAGGATGAGCACAGGGAGGGACAGGACACGCAAGGCCAGCGGACTGTGGAAAACCTTTGCCGCTACAACCTCAAGTCAGCCATCAACAACTGGGTGAGTGCATGAAGAGAAGTCCCTGTCAAGACTCTGGAAAGTGTTTGGTCTCGTCTGCTTCTTGGAGCTGATGTGGTGCACGACTTTTTTAGGTTTTGATATGGCAGACTTCCAAGCATGTCTTCATGTGGCTGGAAATGAGGTGGATGTGGACGAAATGCGTGAGTGGTTGGATGATGACGAGGGCGATCCTGGGTATCAGATCATGTCTGATATCGAGACTGCATCTTCAGTTGCAGGTACAAGTACTCAGCTTGATGATCCCAAAGAGGACAATGAGGGTGATAAGGACTCCTCTCAGTGTGCCACTGCTCCAGCCATCCCCAAGCTGAGTGCACTCCAGGACCATGTCGAGTTCGTATTGGACTACCTTGAACACCTGGGCTGTGACCGGGAGATGAGGCCCCTGGGACTTGTGGAGGAAGTGCACACTTTTAGGCAGCGCATCATCACTCACCAGAATTGTCAATCTTTACGTCAATCAGCCATTGACAGTTTCTTCAGGTCCGTGACCCCCGCCGTGCCCAGCCCTGGCTCCACACCACTGCCTCATCAAGACAGCTTCCCATCTCTGAGCCACAGCCCAGCACATCGGCCATGGTGGAGTCGCCACTGGACGTGAGTTTGCGGCATTCTTCGGAGTCGCATGTCCCAGCGACGTGCCCCTCGGCTGCCTGCAACATCTACTCTCGGACTCTGATAGTGAATAAATAACTAGAACTCGCCACTAAACCACTCGGGAATTTAGTGTTGTGCAGTGTTAAGAACAGAATGTGCAGTGTTGAGAAATTAGAATTCAGAATGCAAAGGATTAAGTGCAGAGTGCTACTGCACACTGGTGAGTTTCAAGCACAGATCAAGTAAGAAAAGAAAGTGCAGTGTTAAGAAACCGGAATTCAGAGTGCAAAGGCTTAAGTGCAGAGTGCAACACTAGTGACTTTCAAGTGCAGTGCAAGTAAGAAACGAATGCGCAGTGTTAAGAAATTAGAATTCAGAATGCAAAGGATTAAGTGCAGTGCAAAACTGGATTACTGTACGTGCTTCAGGTGCATCTCCATATTGTCAGGGTCTGAGAGGAGGCGGGTTATTCTTCACGACGACCATGGAAGTGTTGTAAGTACTCTGCACACTGATAAATATTTTCCATTCTCACCTCTAAATATTCATTCTCTGGTTCCTTTTCATTTATTTCTTGCTTTCTGTCCCTTATTTGTGTGAATAGGGTCTTAAATAGGTGCTATGCATGTCTGGTAGGGAGTTATTTAGGTGGTTTTCTGAGTCAGGCTGGGTTAGGGTCCATAAGTATCCGTCCAGGGGGCATTTTCCCAAGTCCCGGACAAACCCTGAGTTTCGGACATGCCTTTGGCTGTATTACGTCGGGTCTTGGAGGGATAAACCGTATATTTATATATATCTATATATCTATATCTATATCTATCTATCTATCTATCTATCTATCTATATCTATCTATCTATCTATCTATCTATCCATCTATATATATATATATATATATATATATATATATATATATATATATATATATAAGGACAGATTGAAAGTCAGGATAGGGGCACAGCTAGAAATATAATTGGGGGGGGGGGGCATAAACCTAGCTCCCTTCCCCCCCACGCTTCGCACTCAAGGACGCACTACGCTATACATACTCCGTAGTTAAGAGTTCCACTAAGTTGCCTGTAGCTATTAATGCTGAAAATTTCACTGAGAATTATGCTTTTTATAATCATGAAAGGCTTTGTCCACCTCCTGCATCGTAAAAGGTACAGTTCCTGCTAATAAGACAGATCCACCAGTGATATACTGCCGAAAATCATCATCAGTATACAGTATATCATCACAAACTGGCCAGTTGCATTTCTCAGTTCCTCTCCTTTCCAAAAATTTCATTGTACAACTAATATATGCTTTTTTGCCATAATCCACATCACAGTATTTTCTCTCTTTAGGGCTTGCATACAACCTGAAAATGAAAAATATCTGCTGGTTGACACCCAGAACCACCATAAATACAACAAACTATAAAATATAGTAGTATGTAATGCATGAAAAGTGGGTTTTTCCTTGCGAAAATCAAATGAAATTGTTGTCCCAACTCACCTTGGATAAAAAAAAAAAAAAATGGTGGGCGAGTTGAGACAGTTATCTATTAATCCTTCAGCACTGCTTTGCTATGAAAATGCATTTTCTTGATAAATAATAAAACAAAACTATAACAATTGAAGATTTCACCCACCGAAAAGTAGACCTTTAGCTCTAAAACTGACTGTGGGAGAGGAAAATTGGTAAAATATGTGCATACTCAAAAATGAAATTCTACAACCTTGTTCGTATTCTTAGTTGTTTTCCAGGGAGAGGCACCAACCCTCCGCCAACCCATTTGTTGTCATGTAGGGAACACGTGTCGTTTGGTTAAGCAAAGTTATGGTCTTCGAGAGAGGTGAAGTCAGTGAATGTACAGTGAGGTTGGATGATGAGGAAATGGAAAATGTGGGTACGTTTAAGTGCTTGGATAGTGTGATGTGTAAGGATGGAAGATTGGAGGGTGAAGTGCTTGAAAGGGTACAACAAGGAAGAAAGGTTGCTGCTTCCTTGAGAGCAGTGATAAGAAAAAGGGAAGTGAGCATGGCAGTGAAAAATTTACAACATGACAGTATTGTGATACCAACTCTAACGTATGGAAGTGAAGCTTGGACGTTGTTGGAGGAACACAAGTCAAAAGTGAGAGCAGTGGAAATTAGTTATTTGAGATGAGCCTGTGGAGTCACATGAAGAGACAGACTGACAAATAAGGAAGTGAAGGAGCATTGTGGTGTGGATGTGGATGCGATAGGAAGCATTAGGAGAAACACAATGAGGTGATTTGGCCATGTGGAAAGGATGGAGAGTGAGAGACTGACGAGGAGAGTGTATGTGAGTGAGGTGGAGGGGGGGAGAGGGAGGGGGAGGCCAAGGATGAGATGGAGGGATGGAGTGGAGAGGTATATGACACAGGGGGGGGTGAATTAGGAGCAGGGCAGTGAAATGGCGGGGGACAGGGCGACATGGAGGCGATTTGTTTGTGGCCACCCCATATGGGAGTAAGGCGTCTGGTAATAGATAGGTCGATAGAAATTGTACAAAGACCAAAATGCTACCCTTTCATATTTGCACATTTTTCATGCATTATTCGTGGTTCTATATAAAAATAAATTAACATTTGTAAAGCTGGGGCAGGGCTATTGAATGGACATCATAAAATGGAAATGTCTTGACATTTGGCATTGCAGTGCCCACTGTTCCAACTCACCCCGTGTCCATCACCGTCCCAACTCACCACACTCAACGTTAATGTCTATGAAAGTCCATCGTCTGTTAAATACTTCACTTACTTCAGTGATGATTAGTTTACTTCAGTGATGGTTGACACACAGGGCACAGGTAGCTAAAGCATGAAATATTTCACAAGGAAAATTTTAAGCAATCATTGCCTTCCAGTTTCTGTGTGCAGCTGCACTTATGTAGAGCTCATGGCATGACATTATCATTTGCTATTATTACTGGAAGTAATAATATCCTCTACAGTGTAAAGCATTTGCTAAACATAAACTGACCTTTCAGAACTTGAACTCATGGAGTCCAGTATACTTGATTGCTGTGGATGCTTCTGTTTCATTATAAAGTGATCCAAGGAAACTCACGGAGTACGTCTTTTCACTTCTTGTCACAGTACAGCTTGCAAGTAGCGTAATTAGCAAGTTCTATGGACTGGTCACTGGTGCAACACGATATGATGAGAGTTGACTGATGGCTGATGGCGAAGGCGGGTGATGAGCGAGTGACAGCTGATGGCCGGTAAAAAGTGCCAAGATAGTTTATTTTTCTTGCCAGTTCTGCCACATATAGGCCTACATGCCCACAGGTACTCCTAACTAGTTAATTCCATAAACGTATTAGTAGCGGAGTTTCCCGTTTTGAAGGTAATGTGTCATAAGGTACAACAAAATTTAAAATTTCGCAGAGTGGCATACATTTCTTGCTTCCTTTCTTGCCGCCTCTTCTTACCCGGCCGGATGCCAACGGCTCCCCGTGAGTAAATTCGAATATCTGTCTCGCACCCAAACTAAAGTAAGTCTTAAAAAGTATATGTGTACATGAGACTTTGTACTCAGAATTGCATATTTTTTCAGTTCTCCAATTATGTGACATACAGAGTATTACACCCTGGATTAAACAAGCATTCGACATTTAAGATTCGCAGTCTATTCTCAAACACATGTAGAAATTTCTGGGGGGAGGGCCGGGCCCCCGTGGCTCCTCCCCTGGCTGCGCCACTGGGTCAGGAAGAAGAGGGTGCCACAGTATCATTGTATAATTCTGGCAAATTATCATATCTAACACTGTCAGATTTCTTAAGAATTTTCCATACTTGTACTATAATTACATCTCCCCTGAGTCATCGCTGTTGTAGAGAAAATGTATTCAGGTTTCTTAGTCGCTCTTTGAAGGACAGCGATATCATTTCTGTGGCTCTGCATTGCACTCTCTTGAATCCGTCCTCGTCCATGATAAGATTCGGGAACCATTACTGTACACAGCTTTCTAGAGGTGGCCTAAGTAGTGAAACAGAAAACTTAGATTACATCGCCCGTTTTCTTAGACTTCCCGGCGATGAAGTAGAACATTTTGTTTACGTTGTTACTGGTAACTATAGACTGTTTGAAGAGTTTTAGGTCTTTATTGACAGTAACTCCTAAAATCTTCTCGTCGTTTAGTACCGTCAGTGGCGTGCTGAACATGCGATATTCATACTTTGTCGCCAAAGTACATTACCTTACATTTATCTATATTAAATTTCATCTGCCATTTTTTACGTCAATTTATTAAGTTATCCAGGTAGTTTTGTATAGATTCACAAACTTTGCCTCAATTTGCGCGCCATCTGCAAATTCCGCTACCTTAGAATCGAGTCCATTTTGTAGATCATTGATATAAATAGAGAAAAGAACTGGTCTTGGAACTGACCCTTGAGGAACACAGCTTGTTGCTTCTAGTCAATCGGATGATTCGTCATTTATAACTAGACGCTACTTGTGATTCGTTAATCAATCACCAGTCCATGAACATAATTTGTTAGAGGCTGTGTGCTTTTAGTCTTTGAAGAGGGATCTTACCAATTTCTTTCCGGAAATCTATGTCGATGACATCCGATGGTCTTTTTGCATCCCAGTTTTCCTATATGTTCCCCCCCCCCAAAAAAAAAAAAAAAAAAAATCAAGCAAATTTGTGAGTCATTATCTGTTATGATGATTATCTATTATACGACTATGCATATTAAGGAACACAGTTATTTTATCTTTAACATTTTTCCCCAAAATTTTGCACGGAACTGACGTTAGGCTTATTGGGCGGTAATCTGTGGCGCATTTATATTGTTTTGTTTTAAAGATACGTGATATATATGCGAGCTGCCATTGATAAGGTACTCTGTATTCAGGTAACGATTTATTGAATATTTTAGTTACAGGAAAGGCTAACTATCCATAACATTCACGAAATATGCGGGATATCTGATGTGGACCAACTGATTTAGCTGGGTAGAATTTCTGCCTGTCACTTCGTTGATTGTTAACTTATCGTCTTCTGGTCCTGAGAAGCTGATTGTTGGACGTGAATGTTTACGCTGTTTTCTTATATGAAAACACTGTGAAAAAAGTCGTTCAGGACTTTGGCTATCGTTAGGCTATCATGAATGAGATCACCTTCCAAGTATAGTACAGAGACTATGCTCTGTTTTATACTTTTCTTAATCCTCGCATTATGAAAAAATAATATAGGATATGATTTTCCTTTACGAGGAAACTTTGTCTCATAGTTTCGTTTAGTTTTCTGAATGGTTCTCGTACGCTGTTGCCATCACGATTTCCTGTATGTTTGTATTTTTCATCTGCTCTTCTCTTGCGACCGATGACTTGGGTATTGTACGACATCCAGGCCGGTATATTAATGCGATTATTTCCTTGGGTAATTCTCGGTATATTTTTTTCATTTGATGGATATCAGTTGATCTGCGTAATTCCCACAATTCTTCAACATGATCTATCTGTAGTAACTTAGTCCAGCTGGTGCAGGAAATTTTCTTTCTCATATTATTGAAGTTAGCTTTTTCATAGTCAGGAAGTAAAAGGCCTTTTATACTGGTCTTACAGTGGATGTTAACTTCAAGTCTAATTGTATTATGATCGCCCTTGCTAAAATTTTCACCAGCACCACACAGATTTATTAGGTCACTGTCTGTTGCTAGAGCAAGGTCGAGAATATGATTACCATGCACTGGTGTATTCACTGCCTGGATGAAAAAAAGCATCGTCTACTGGTTCTAACAATCTGTTCACTTCTTTGTTTGCACGCGAATTTATCCAGTCAATATTCTCATTAATAAAGTCCCCCTAATTAACGTCATCTTTGTTTTCTGTTAGTTTTTATATCACAGGACAATAATTTGTCGTTTCTTACGGTATCTTTGGCGATCTATATACTAAGCCAAAGGGAAAGTGTTTATTACTCTCTGAATATTTTAACAAACAAAAAATCGAATGTTTCAACATCCAATTTACTGATCAATATTGCATTTATGTTGTTTTAAATAAATATCAAAACTCCTCCGCCAGTTTTGTGAAGCTTCGATTTTTTAAATAAAGTTTCATGTCGATACTTCTCCAATGGGGTGCTTATCACGAGGGTTTAACCGTGATTATGTAACCGTACTTATGTCGGGATTTTCGTCAGCTTCATAAGTAAGCAATTCGTCTTGCTTTGAAATAATATTTATTGTATTCATATACATAATATTCGTTGTGCGATTGGTTCTAGTAGGGCTGTGATATACACTAAAATTAACCCTGTCAAAACGTTGAAATCCTCAATCGAAATCCCAAGTCACTGACGTGACTCCTACCGTCCCCACTAATCCTCTGATTGTCTACCTGCACCTGAGGTGAGGTCAAATCCTCCTGACTCTCCTAGTGGTCTGATGTCGCCTCTCTGACCCTACCATCACTGGCATCAGGGTCTGGACTGTCAACAGCTACGCCATTAACTATCCCTTCTTTCACCTCTCTAGTACTATCTTAAGCATGTCTAACACGGTCATCTAGAACTTTACCTAACCTAGCTTTTCTAATCCTATTGAGGGAAATGCTACGTCTACCATACAAGCTCCTATCATGACTAAATCTGTCCTGAACATCAACAAATATCACACCCTCCTTTCAACACAGACCTCCAACCTACTAATGACGTCTGTCATTCTATTCAGGATCACAGAACCAGCGTCAAATGAGGGTAAGAGGCCATACATAACTAACTTCCTAAGAAGGTCGCCATGCTTCCAAAGCATATCCACTGGCCTACCTTAAGCTACGTTAATAGTCCCTACAACAGTAACAAAGACCGAGTCCTCTGAGGTGCAGCTGACTAATCATCAACCCTCTCAGTCATGTATTGTATGACACACCCAGGAAAACAAAAATGTTCCTCCTAGAATCTTGGTTACAAAACTCCTTCTTCTGATACCGAATCAGTGAATTCCTGACACGTATGAGGCTAGGCTCATCCAGCACTTCATCCTCAAGTAGCTGAAACCAATTACTAATAGGCACACTCCAATCAGTGTTATTTACCTTAGCCTTGCGCCCTTCCTCGACCGGCTGGAAGTCATCACTATCATCAAGACTGGTCTTAGTATTAACTAGCCTTGTATCTAAGTTATGTACCTAGCCTAATACCTCTGCTTCCACATCTTCTCTATGCACTGCCTTAGCACTCGCCATTCCAACAACATGCTCCCAAAATGTAACACGACAATTGCCTCACTGATTTTTTTTCTAATTTCTAAACTAAACCTATTCCCTGACTCACACAAGAGACGACACCCCCAGCACGTCTTCTGAACAGGTCGTATATCAGACTGGGAAAGGGAGGAAAGAAGGAGACAGAGAAACTGAGAAAAAAGAAAGCAGAAGAGAAAACAGAGGGGAAAAAATGGGAAAATTTGAAACGAAGTGAAGGTTAAGGGTGTGGGAGGAATCTGAAAGGAGGAGGAGATGAGAGGAAAGTAAGATATAGAGTGGAGAAAAAGTAGCTGAACGAGAAGGAGTGAAGAGAAAGATTTTAGGAAGCAAAGAGGGGAAGAAAAGGGAATTACTGGAGAGGAAGGATATATACAGTATAGTCAAAGGGAGTAGGAAACAATACATTATGCAAGAAAAAAAAGGTATAGAACAGTAGACAGGAGAGGGAAGAAAAGGGAGATAAAGAAGACAATTAGAGGAGCTCGAATGACAAGGTAGAGAAAGAAATGAGATAGGCTGGGTGAAGAGAGAGAACTCGGAAAGAAGGAAGAAAATTAGGACGGGGAAGGAGAGCAGGCCTACGTGGCGATACGGGCCAATGGGCAAGTACAGTAAGAAAGGTGAAAGGAATGAAGGAAATGTAAAGAGAGGGAGAGAGAAAGGAGGAGAGAGAGAGAGCTGAACAACAAAGCAGAGAAGCAAGGATGTGATGAAGTGAAAAAATTAGTAGGATGGAAAAGGGAGAGGAAGTAAGAGGAGGAATGGGAGGAGAAAAGAGCAAGTCAAGGAGACGCGAAGGATAAAAGAACGAGTAAAAGGAAGAAAGGTGCAAAGTTTGAGGGTAGAAAGCAGTAGAGGAAAAGGAGGAGGAGGAGGGGGAGGAAGAGGTAGGATGTTGGAGGAGAAAGTTTCAAGAGGTAAGAATCATATACGAGGAAGAAGATGGTAGAGGAAGGAAAATGATAGGGTGAAGAAAGAAATAAGGAAGAGAGGGAAGGAAGGAACATTGTGAGATGGAAATATGTGGGGAAGACACTGGCATGTTAAAGGGAAAAACCATAATATAGAAAAGGAAATTAACAGGTATCGTGTGTGAGCTGGGAAGCAAAAGGAAGCCAAAAAGTATGGACGTCACCATCCTGTCCCTTCCCCCTTCCCCCGCCCCCTCCACCTCCCAAGGATGGGGTGGAGTATGGTTCAAAAAGCAGAAAAAATATATATGATAGGAAAAAACGAATTTCGGACTTGAGAAGAAAAATCATAATGTAAAAAAAAAAAAGAGAGAAACTGTAAAATAAAACCACGTACATTAGGTACGAAAGACAACAGGCATTGACGAAGAGTAATGAGGTGTATCTCTCTCTCTCTCTCTCTCTCTCTCTCTCTCTCTCTCTCTTTCTATACGGTATATATATATATATATATATATATATATATATATATATATATATATATATATATATATATATATATATATATATATATATATATCCTAGGTGCTACCCAGAAGTTCCAGGAATTTGAACAGAGGGAGCCAACCATTTGCAGTTTTGCCTTTTTCAACCAGGAGGAGTCAGCAGCACCCCTTGTGAGTCAGTGTGGCCCCGGCTGTGTCTGTGGGCAGACGTGTTGTTGAGCTACGCCTATTTGTGTAACGTGGTGTGTAGGTGGTTTGGAGGTGTTGCAATGGCGCAGCAATGTCAAGTCGATCTTGGTCGTTTTCCTCGATATCTAAGGGATTGTTCACAAGGAATTCGTTCCACATAGTCAGTCTGTCAGTGGAAAGTTTGCTGTGAAGTTTTGCAGCGTCTGAGGGAGAACATCCGCTGCAAATGTCCACAACAATGGAAGAACAAGGATTGGGTCCTGCTTCATGACAAAGCCCCCACCCACACATCAATTGTTATCGGCAGTTCCTGGCTTCCACTAACACGGTAGTTACTCCCCACCCACCCTATTCACCTGACCTTGCCCTCTGCTACTTTTTCCTGTTTCCCAAGCTGAAATTACAACTGAAAGGGTGTCGATTTGACTCGACTGAGGAGATCCAGACAGAATCGCAGGAGGTGCTCAAGACCATCACGCCTGAAGCCTTCCAAGGATGCATGGACTCGTGGAAAAAAAGCTGGGACCACTGTATACATACCCAGGGGGACTACTTCGAAGGTGACAGTGAGAACTAGGAGGTTAGGTACTTTCCTACAGTAGTCAAACTGCTGGATCTTTTGGGTTGCACCTCGTATATATATATATATATATATATATATATATATATATATATATATATATATATATATATATATATATATATATATATATATATATATATATATATGTATTAATTATCTATCTACCTATCCATATCTATCTACTGTATCTATCAATCTATCTATATCTGTCTATCTCTATCTATCTATATATATATATATATATATATATATAGACAGAGACATATATATACAAACACATATATATATATATATATATATATATATATATAGATATATATATATATATATATATATATATATATATATATATATATATATGTATATATATATATATATATATATATATATATATATATATATATATATATATATATATATATATATATATATATATATATATATATATATATATGTGTGTGTGTGTGTGTGTGTGTGTGTGTGTGTGTGTGTGTGTGTGTGTGCAAATACGAAGGAACAAAAGGCTAATAACCCGGAAACAATTCCTTCCAAAAATAATAAAAAATACCAAAGTGAGCCAAATTCAAGATCTGTTCTTTTCGAGATGCCTGGACACACTGCATTTGGAAGACTGGAGATCATAGGAAGTAGGAAATACAGACAGAGGGAGGCAGTTCCAGAGTTGACCCGTTGCATAAATGAAGGACTAGGAGTAACGGTTAACTCTTGCATTAGAGAGCTGGACAGAAAAGGGATGAGAGATTGTTGTTTGATGGATGCTACGCGCCCGTCGTAGAGGTGGGGGGATGCAAGCAGACAGTTCAGAGGAGCAGTGACCATGGAAGTAGCGCTAGAAAAGAGATAAAGAAGCAACAGTTTGGCGAAGAGACGGAAGTTGAAGGGAACCAGTAAGAGGAGGACAGTTAATGAGATGAAAAGTCTTTGACTCCACTCAACTGAGAAAAGATGTATGTGGGAAGCCTCCCCACACATGAGAGTTGTACTCTACACAGGGGCGAATAAAACCTGTGTATAAAGTCAACAACTGTGCAGGGGTAAAGAAGGTACGGAGTCGGCTTAGCACACCTATCTCTTAGAAGCTGATTTTACAAGAGACATAATATGATCTTTCCAAGATAAATCTCGAGTGAATGAAACCAAAGCATGTTCAAGGATGACGCAGAAATGAGATGGATATTATTAAACATTAGTGGGTACTCTTGTGGAAGACTCTCTCGGGTTTATAGATGTAAAAACTGAGTCCTTTATGTATTAAAAACATCAAAATTATTTTTACCCCAGACAGAGATATGAACCAAGTCAGACATTAGGAGTGCCATAGCCTCATTCCTTGTTTGTTGAAGTAACTGCTGTGATGGACGTTGCGGGAACCGAATGGAAAGGTGAAGGGTGGAATCATCAGCGTACGAGTGGATAGGGTTAGATGTACAACTTAGAATGTCACTGATGAATAAAAGAAAGAGAGTTGGTGATAGGAGAGAGCCTGAGGAACACCAGTGTTAATAGATCTAGGAGAAGAATGATGGCCGTCTACAAGAGTGGCTATAGAACTACCAGAAAGGAAGCTGTAGATGAAGGCAGAGTTAGAAGAGAAGAAACCGTAAGAGGGCAGTATGGAAATTAAAGATTTATGCCAGACTCGATCGAAAGCCTTTGAGATGTCAAGTGTGATACCAAAGCTTTCGCCAAAGTCTCGAAAGGAGGATGACCAGGAGTGTGAAAGGTAGGTGAGAAGTTCGCCAGTGGAGCATCCCTGACGGAACCCATACTGACAATCAGAAAAAAGGTCGTGACAGGATAGATGCTTTAAATTTTTTTTTGTTAAGAATAGATTCGAAAACTTTTGAGACACAGGATGTTAGAGCAATTGGACGATAGTTAGAGCCGCAGTGGCGTACCTCAGGGGGGGAGAGGGGACTGTTTGAAACTGCCCTCCGGGCCCCCAATTGAGGGGGGCCCCCAAAACCTTAAAAATTTATAAGCTTTTTTATTTATACTGTATTTAAAAATATTTATATATTTATCATCCCGACAATCCCGGCTAAGATATTAGATAAGTTTTGAGAATTAGGGGGGCTAGGTTCTTTGCGGGGCCCCCCTCCTGGAGGATGTAAAATAAAGCTTATCGATATTTAAGGAAGGAAATAATAATAACCGTCCTAGTACAGAGATGATACACTCAGCCCACCAAGTTTTGATTCTATATTACGCCCTCTCTTCCTTGTAGCAGTGAGTAAAATAATGTTCTTTTAATTTCTCCCCTCCCTTTAGTGACAAAGAGGGCACATAAAATGACCGGGGTTTAGTTGACCTACTTTGATGTCGAAAATTAAATAATCTGGTGAAAAGTGGCAGTTTTTCCTTGGTTAGTGACATCGGGAACTAGCCAATCCACTCTCAGCACACCTTCACTTACCACTCAAGCCAGTCTTCACTTTATTTCTGGAAAGAGTTTTTGGGGTTGTAGCTCTTTATAACAGTTTTAATGTCTTTTCAGGCACATGTTTATTGTCTTATGCTGTTTTAGCATTACCAAACACTCTTCATTTAATTTTGGGTAGGGCCTGTTTGGTGTTAGAGTACTTTCTGATAAGGTAAGTACGTGTCCTATTGGAACGCTCCTCTATTTTTCCCATTGATTCTTAACTTCACATTTCGACGTTTCACGGTTCGCGAGGTGTTTGCGGAACATCCCAGCAGCGAAAAACAAGGATTTAATATATATATATATATATATATATATATATATATATATATATATATATATATATATATATATATATATTCAATTATTATGATGGTTCTTAAAAAAATGAAAGCTGAATCTCCCATCCCCTCATTTTGTTCTAATGGACACTTGATGTAACGTGACAAATTTTTATCAAAGTATAATTTTATTTAGGAGTCGCACAGTAGGGCAAAAGTTTCAGCATTTCCTAAATTTCTGATGATATTTTAATGTAACTTCTGAGACATGCATTTTTAGATATTGGATCACTTCAGCAAAACTGTGAAGGAGCTCTTAACATTTGCTTTGGCAAATTTTGGTCAGTTTCCGACCTAAGGGAAGGGCAAGGGATGGTTTCAACTAGTGGGGTTTTCACTTTCTGGCCACCAGGGAGTAAGGGGATGAGGAACGCCTGCCGTACCTAACACCGCAACTACAGTAGATAATACAGTGTGACTGGATTCTTTTTTAAAGCTCTCATTGGTTACTGTCATGACTTTGTGTGAATCACTTTGCCACAACTCATTTCATATACTCAAAAAAATCTATTGAATATGTAAATTGGCTCTGTTCAAGTGAGGGTCATCTTCTTTTAATTAGGAAACCATAACCAATGTTCAGCAAAAACTTGCAATAGGAGCTGTAGTTGTTGCTTGTTGTGCATGATCTTGCCATTGTACTGCACAACTAGAGCTACAGCCCGATCTACGTTGTCGCTTGTCACACGAATTTCTGCAGCAATCTCCTGTGTCATCAACATAATCATCAATGCCGGGCCAGGATTCTGGATCTTCTTCTAGGAATAATTTCCTGATTCTCATCTTATTTAAGAATTTGTGGGATGCTTAAGCTACGAGATCTTCAAGAATAACTTTTCCCTGTGGAGCTGGAATGCGTTTGAGAGGGTCATCTTTGCCCTGTTTAGTCTTTATGGCTGTGGCGATCCTACACTTTTCTACCATGGACGACTCAAGATCAAAAAGTGCCAAAGGGAACAGCTCCTTAGAAAGGTACCAAAGATGAGCCCCTAGTTTCATCTCCACTGTTTCTCCGATAATCTTGTTTGGGTATACATGAGCCTTTTCAAAAAGATAGAGGTCCTCACGGGCACATGCCACAGCATTCGATGCAGTAAACCATGCCCTCACGTAGACCCTGATGCTGAAAAGAATCAGCTTCCTCAAGACTTGCTCCTCCTTCTTGGTGAGCTTGAACTGGCTATGAAAGAGTCAGACTTTGATGGAATAGATGACTTTCGACATCCATCGGGCATGATGCATGGAACCTGGAGTTTTAAAGCTGATTTTCTTCCCGTCAATCCCTCACATGCCAAGAAGCAGGAGGGCGAGTTCTAAAGACTCCCTGTAATTGTCCCGGACTGTTCCCTTCCTGAGCATACCCAGAGCAAAGTCTAGCAGCTCCTCCCTTTCTACCTCTGGGATGTTCTCACTATCAGCAGGTTCATATTTAGCGTGATCAACGTTTGACCAAAAATTACGGAACTGCTTGAACAGCGGAACTTCAGAGCCGGAAGTGGCAATGAAGTATGCTTGAAAGGCAGCTCCATATACAAGTACCATGAGGTGCCTAAATGGAAAGTAAAACATGTCTTTCTCGAGTTTCTGCTCGAGGAGCACACATGCCCCAGTTCGACGTCCAGTGTTAGAAGCCATAGTGTTGAAACACATTCCAACCATTTGACGTGCGGTTCCCCGTCACTCTAGCTCAGCTATGATAGCTGCAGCCTGGGCCTCTCCAGTTCCAGCTGGAATCTTGGGAGCACAGAGTAGTCTTTGTGTGAGATAAGAATGGGCAGTAGGTCCACGGTTTCATGGCACATAAAGTCATCAAGCAGCTTACCATCCCAGTGAACAACAAACAGGCCTTTAAGGGAAAAACTCTCCTTGATCATGAGAGCAGCTGCTGACCAATGTCTTTCTCTGAACTGCTTGACGCTGGACCTGCTGGTGGCATACTCTGACACGTGGTGGCCAATGGTTTTTACCGCTTCTGCAAGGATGTATGGATCATTGCAATCACTGACATTCATTCTGTCATGTCCCACAGCAGCATCAGGGCTCATGACCGACTTTGACGCACACAGTCGTTTGGGAGACAATGTGCTTTTCCTGGACTCACTACCGTCAGTGCTCTCAGCTTCGCTCCATCCTGGAGGATGAGGACAATGGTTGCCTCAGTTGCTCCTCGAGTAATTAATTCTTTGTACTTTTCATACTATGAGCTATTCTTTATGGCAGCCAGCTTCCAGTGAACCAAAGCGAGGTCGACGCCTGCCATGGACCCTCTGCATCCTGGTTCACACTGGGCCTTGAGAAATTCCTAGTCCTCGGGAATGCTCATGAGGTTGAGTGCACTTTCATGGGCGATGTCGAACAGATTCCCCATCCATAATCTGAAGTCCTCTTCATTTTTCAGCTGTTATCTGCCATGTCACTTCGAGCTCCTTTTAGGTTTTGCCACTTTGTGTAGAGCTCCTTCAGCATCTCTAGTGAATGGTCTCCCTTTTCGTGGGGATATGAGCATATTCATAAAATTCTTTGGCTTGTATCACGACATGCCAGACAGCTTCTGCTACAGGCATCTTTTAGTTCAGGCTCAGATGGAGGAAAGTAAAGAGAACTTCTCCATTTTAAGACAGTTTAACACCAAGCAGCTTATCATCCCAGTGCTCCAACATGTATTGAGGCTTCAGTTTCTGCCGTTTCGATGTATGATTCATAATAATCAGTCAGCTGCTACAAGACCTGAGAAAAAATTATTAGGTATAATCACCAATATGCAATGTCACAACACAGATCCCATACACATTACACCAGCTTGTCCGACCAATCAAATTTTCTCCACTTGAACAGTCGGGATGCACACATACACAGCCAGGACACAAGATCAGTTTCAGCAAGACTACATAGATGTTATGAGTTTCACTGGCTACCATGCTGATTCATTATGACTCATGAGCTGGGGTGCTCGGAGTTTTCACAGTTGAAGAAGAGATTGCTTATACAGGCTAATGATCATTACACTTAGGGCAATTATGGTGATGCAACACATGAAGCAGGCCAAATTAAAGTGACATGTAATATCCAATGAAAGCTTTAAAAAGAAACCAGTAACACTATATTTTCTACAGTAGTTTCAGAGTTAGGCCTGGCAAGTGTTCCCCACCCCCTCCCCCCTGCATTTCCCTCAGTTCGGAAGCAGACCATAATTTATCACAGTAAACGTCAAGAGCACCTTCACAATTTTGAATATGTGATCCAGTATCTAAAAACAGACGGCTCAGAAGTTCTAATGAAATTTCATCAGAAGTTTAGGAAATGCTGACACTTCATCGCTACTGCGCGACACCTAAATAGATTTTTATTTTGATAAACATTTGTTGTTACATCAAGCGTCCATTAGAACAAAATGAGGGGTTGGGAGACTCAACTTCCAAACTTTAATTTTTTAGGAATCACCCTAATATATAAAGGATGAATTGTAACTAAACTATAGGATAATGCAGAACTCATTATTTCATAAGATTCAATTAAAAAGTACCATATGCAAACTTCAAATTAAATTAATTGCATTTAAGGGGTTGCTTAGAGCCACCATAATTTTATACATTGTATGCAGTAACTGAAGAAAACAACACTGCCTGCCCCAGATCCTTTTCGTCATTAAACCTCTGCCCATCTATGGTGAAGGAGGCATTAAATGTTTCGTCTGTCCGTCCGTGCGTGAGTTGGTGTGTGTGGGGGGCGTCTGTGCGTCCATAACACTTTTTTACCGCGATATCTCCTGAAACCATCCACGGATTTCCACCAGACTTTAGCCAGTGATCCAATGTGAGAAGTTGATGAAGTGATTGGTTAGCTAGGTCAAGGGGTCAAAGGTCAAGGTCATATGGGGCAAACTTAGTTTACCCTTGTGGGCGCGATATCACCTGAACCCCTTGATGGATTCCAACCAGTGATACAGTATGAAGGGATGAAGAACTGATTAGGTCAGCAAGGTCAAGGGGCCAAAGGTCAGAGCCGTATGGGTGTGGGCGTGATATCTCCTGAAACCTTCAACGGACTTCGACCAAACCTTTGTCAGTGATATTGTGTGAAGAGACGATAAATTAATAAGGTCAACAGGGCCAAGGGGTTAAAGGTCACGGTCGAATGGGTGTGGGTGGGATATTTCATGAACCCCTGGGCGGATTTCGACTAAACTTTTGCCAGTGATACAGTATGAAGGGAAGATGAGCTGATTAGGTCAGCAAGGTCAAGGGGTCAAAGGTCAAGGTCATATGGGTGTGGTTGCTATATCTCCTGATCCCTTCGACGGATTTCGACAAACTTTTGTCAATAATACATTGTGAAGAGACGATGATCTGATTAGGCCAGCAAGGTCAAGGGGTCAAAAGTCAAAGGGTCAACTTTGTTTATCACTAGTCTAATTTCATCCCACAATAAACCCTGTCAAGGAGGTTGTATTGCAAGTCTGTGTGCAAGTATTGGCAGAGGCATATTGAACGATGCTTTACATCGACAGCTCTTATTCTGAGTTCTCGGAGTGTCATTTACTAATGTGTGCACAGCCATGCTTAGACATGTTCTTCCGTGCACCTCTACTATTTGAAGGTGGTATTGAATCTGCTGCCTATCTTTTGTTTTGGCTTTTGTGGAAATGGATGAATGACAGACACCCCTCGTTTTGCACTGTCAGTAACAACACTGAGGTTCTTGATGAAAGATTCATCTCTGTCCCAGTCAATAGGGTCCTCATCCAAAAATAATGGAGAGAGAAAAAAAAAATCTTGAAAAAATCTAGTGTTTGGGTTGGACAAAAATTAGTGTTTTTCTTCGTGCTTTACGGACCTACTGTACATACATCATGCAAGGTTTTCTGATCCTTCAACATTTTTAATGACCTCAGCCATTCACCAGTTCTCATTGACATCAACTGATGGACTGAAGCATGGCAATGCAATGTTCACCTCTGGAAGATATGACAGACAGCGACTGAGGTACTTAAATCCAGCAGTGTGAAGGACAAGAATTTCACATTCTTCCAGTCTTTAAGAAGTAGAAGATCCTGCTTTGGAGCAGAAGCCGGCCTCCGGGTAGAGTACTAGGGATGGCTATAATACTTTGCCATGAAAAGGCGAAAGTTTTTCACTCCTGTCCAAATGAGCTCATTTCATGATGAATCTGCAGATGCAATTGGGAATGAGTTTAGCAAACTGCATGCTGAACATCCACATCTTAAGGCATATATTACACGAGCCATCCATAGGGCTCAGTGTAGTACACCTGGAGTCATAAACTGCACATCTCTCCTTCCATATGGCACTCCTCCGATGAAGGTAACCACAATTTCCAGATGCTCTTTGTAGTCATCCTGAAGATGTGTCTCTTGATGCAGCTGCTGTATGTGTTGCATGATTTCACTGGGCCATGACTGGAGAATATCTGCTGTCTCGGGCTCTACGATGCCTATTACGTGCCATAAATTGAGGAATGTCTCAAATAATTTTAATACCGGGGATTTAGGACTGATCTTCGTCCACCAGTGCCGAGAATGCAGCTTCAAGCAGAAGTTTCAGAATGTGATGGTGGCAAGAGATGCAAAAGAGATCTCGCCCAACGTCCAGTTCAGTGCGAATGCACACACCAATAAGAATTCCTGCGCTAATATATATTGTGTCAAAGCACAAAGCTTTGCTTTTGACTCACAGGTCCCAGTCATCCAACGTTTCAGTGACAACCTTTGATGTTTCAGCACCTTTAGTATATGTCCGCTTTGAGACTGCAAGAGGTTTGCAGCCTTTATCTTCAAAAAAAAAATAATAATAATAATAATAAATAAATAAAATAAAAAAAACTTGCAAACAGTCAACATTTTCCCTGCTAGTCTTTATGAAATTTTTCATCTAATGCAGGTCAAAAGCAGTTTGTGTAGTGAACGAGTCACTAATCTCTTCAGTACTGCTTCGCTGTACTGAACCCAAATTTTGCGAATCTCAGATGGACGAAAACGCAGCTCATACAAATTCTGTCCCAGCTGAAGAGCAAAAGGCATAAGAATATGGCTTGCTGACCTGTAACATGTTTGTGTACAATCTAGAACTGATGCAACAACAGAACTAATGTAATTTGTACCCCTGCTTTCCTTTTATGGATGTTTTGCTAGCTTCTGCTCAAGACATTGGCTCTGGCTCTTCACTTTCCTTTGAATATACGATTGCAAGGTTGTAGTTGCAGATTTGTGTGTTCTTTCCTGTTCCTCTCTTTCACGCATTTTTCCCACAGCTTCTGTTCATCTCTACTTCCTGGTTGCCATTTCGGCAACTTTTTTATCCAAGGTTCATTTCCCCTTATGACCTGTATCTCTTTGGGCAATCAAAAATGCTTTGTCCTCAGGAATATTGATGAGTGAAAGTACAATCTTGTGAGGAATGTCAAACAGGTCATGTAAACTCGTCCTGAACTGATTTTGGTTTCATAAATTTGTCTCATTCATTCATGAGTTTTCAGAGACCTTGCCAACACATTCACCTCTGACAATTTGGGCCCATACTCTGCATCCACGTAGTACGGTCGGTACCATTATGCTTCCATAATCTTGATCCTGATCTTGATATGGGGACCCACACATTATTTGGGGGTCGTGCGGGGGACTGAGGATTAGAGGTAAGAACAAGATGATTGGTGACCCTAGTTTTAAAAATATCAAAAGTGGGATTATTATCAGCATAATATGAAAGACAACTACAATGTTGGCTACTTCACTGAAAGAATGAATGCTTGAAAATGTTAGTAATTTCCTGAAATGTGTGGTATTTTAGGTTGTGACTACCTCTGGCGGAAAGTATATGTGCAGAATATAAGTGAATGTTTCTGATTATGTTGGTGAAGTTGTTTGTTATTACTTATTCTGAAACGTCTGTGGTTTCCATTTACTTTCTTGTAATAAACGGTATTAGTTTACTGTCTTGTTTTAGGAAAGAGTCTGATTATAGTGTCTTTGTAAGCACGTCTGATTCATCTTGCAATGTTTTTTGTGTGGCCTCTAATTTATTATAATCTTAATAATACTGATACCACGATGAGTCGCAACATTCTAAATATGGAGAAATTAATCCTGCATTAAACTTTCAAACGCTCTTGCGAAGGAACCCCAGGGAGTAATTAACCTTGCCCTGATGCTGCTATATATATAGTCCACCTTAGATCTACTGTGATGTGGACACCCATGTACAAAAATTATTGAACTGTGGTATGGTGGTGGTGTGTATTTTTTAACGGAACTGAATGGGAAAGTGTGATCGAGTGACACGCATGTGATCTCACTTGACAGGCCAGAGTCGCTGTCCATTATTAGAGAGGTAAGTCATTTTGGAGTGAAAAACAGTCGATCAAAACGAATATCGGTCTATAAATTGAACCATCGTCTATGATAAGTCGTACTATTGAAGAAAGTGACTCTGGAAGATCATTGATATAAAATGAACGTGTTTCGGATCTAGGACATTGCAATGTTCCCAAGATGTGACTAGGATGGAGGAAGAGTGACTGCCGTCAAGAACAACTCTTTCTTCCCGATTAGTGAGAAAAGTGTCTATCTAGTGAAGAAATGGTCCTTTGATCTCACAGAGTTCAGTCTGGGTGAATGTCTATTGTGTGAAACTTTACCACAGGCCTTGGCTAAATCTAAAACAAACTTCGCACCAACAGACATTGATCTCTCCTCTCACAAATTTCTCAGCATCCTTAATATTTGTTTCTTCTTGTCTTATACTTTACTTCCGATCCTTGAATTCCATCTGTGGGTATGCCTACACCCAGACACCTAGGATTATTGATTTCCTCCAAATGGTCTCCATTTAGAATCACTCCAGTTGTTGCTCTGTACCTCCCTAACACAAATCATCAATTTCCACTTCCACACATTCACTCTTTAACTACTAACAGGCGAAATCTGCTTTCTGAGTCCGTGGTATTTGCTCTATTATCTGAACACAACAACTGGTTTATATCTTAGTTTCTTTCTGTCCCAGTACGTTCTGAACCTGACCCTTTCCCCAGTACCCTTACAAATACCTTCCTCATCAGCCTATCCATTAACAGACTTAACAAACATGACAAAACCATAATTATATCACTGGCGCAACCCAGCCATTACCTCAAACCAATCCTCCTCCTCCTCACCTTTCACTCTCATACAAACCTTCCCTACTGAGCGAAAAACTTTCATGCACCTGCAAAAGTTCCTACAATCCTATACATCTGCTATCAGATCTGCCATATGCTTTCTCCAGGTCCACAAGAATAACTGACCTCTCCTCTTCTTTTTAGACATTTCACACATGTCATCTCCCAAACCTCAAGCTGTCCATTTCCATCATATAACGATGTTCTGTGTGTTGAACTACTTAAAGAATTATCAGTGCTATGGACCTAACCTGGCATATTTATTTTGAACATTACATTTTCTCACCCCTAACTTTATATCTTTATATAGCGACATAATACATACACCCTGACAATCGTCAAGAAGCCTTCCTTTATCCAAGCAATCACTGAAATATATAATTAACCACACCACAATACATACACTAAGTTTGGTATACTTTGTTGCAGTTCTGTTCATTCCTGCTGCTTTCCGGCATTTCATTTTCTGTAGTGGCTCCCCATCCTACTATTTTGCAAGCGTATTACAGTTATCTCACCTTGAAATTAGAATACATTAAAACAAAAAAAGATCAATCAGAGGGTGCAGCAACTGCGTCCATCATCTGGTCCAATGACTGAATATATCCCTTTGCCTTGTGACCATGACCTTCGACAGATCTCTCTCAAAGTAGAATTACTTCATTCTTGCTTAGCCTTTATATGAGGCCCTGCACGCCACAAGGGGCAAAGCGCCATACAGTCTGAAACCTGATATTTTCCACCAGCTGCCCCCTCAAACACTACCCTATGACTGCGCAGAGTCACTTTGCTCACTTCAGACTTTCACCCTTACTGCACTCATCAGAATTGAGCAAAGCGACTTTGTACAGTCATAGGGTAGTGTTTGAGAGAGCAGATAGTGAAAAAAAGAAAAAGACAAAAAAAAAACAGGTTTCAGCTGGTATGGCGCTTTACCCCTTGTGGCGTGCAGGGCCTCATATTTTCCATTAAGTCTGCCTCAAATCAGTTCAAAACTGAGCTGATATTGCCCAATATCAGGGTAGGTGAAGGCGGTGGCTCAGTCCGTAGAGAGGTGGCCTGCAGTCCTACCGGACTCAGGTTCAAATCCCGGCTGGGGCAAGGAACAGTTTAAGGATTTGAATTTCATAAACTCAGACTTTACTGATCTACCAGAAGACCCGCCAACATGCAAACATACCCCCGCAAATACTTGTATGAGACAGACCTAGCATGTATTCAATATGGACGGTGGGTGTTAGCGCCGAAGTGGTGACATGTAGAGGCGTATGGTATGCAGGAGGACTACTGCGCCTTGGAAGCAGGCTGCGAAGCTTATGCCGAGAGTCGGACACACATAAAAAAAAGGCTTTTTTGTTTGTCTTTGATCATGTCCTTTGAATGATCGTTCTCAAAATTAAACCTCTTTATCCCTGCCTTAATCTAAATCTACCCAAAAAGTTTAGTCTACACGGGATAAAAGCTGCCTAAGTTCATCATCTTGTATGGCCTTGACATCTGACCTATTGTTGTCGCAAGTAAGTGCTAACGTCATGGGTGATCCTATCTTATTCACTAAGTTTGATCCAAATCGGATTATATAAAGACACGCATGTCGAATTTTGACTCTCCACTGTGACCTTAACCTTTGATTGAGTTTTCTTAACTGAATCCCATCGTTCTTGCCTGATCTTTAACACTTTCATCGTTTGGTTCAAATTAGGTCATAACTTTTTTAGTAGACCTTGCCCTGTGACCCCAGTTGTAATCTTTCCCTGCGACCTTGACTGTTCTCAAAATCGAGTGCTTTTATTCTTACCTTATCCTCAACCCTTTCGCAAAATGTGGTCCAAATTGGATGAAAAGTGTTTACGTTGACCTTGCCATGACCTGATCAACAACCAATCCACCATGTTTCGTTAAAATCGGGAAAAAAAGGATCTGAGTTTTTTTTTTTTTTTTTTTTTTACTTGGAGACTGACCCTCCCCCCCACAAACACACCAATAAAAGCAAACCATTCGTTTTCGTTCCATGAGCGAGAGTATAAAGACAAAGAAAAACTAATGCATGTTCATTGTCAGCACATGAAATTAATGTACCTGATATCCGAAAATTAGGCCTTGACCTCTGACCCTGAATTTGCATAAACTACCTGGAAATCATGTCAGTTTATATCCGAACATTTACACTAAATTTGTTTTGATCATTTTAGGAATATACATGATGAGACGTATTGTCAAAAGAGGACTGAGGCAACTTTGTAGCCTCGCAAAGTTTACTGAATAAGGTTAAGTTACGAATATCCATACAACTGAAAGTCGACATGCAAGAATTACATTTTGTATTAATGAATAATACGTATAAGTTTGCGAGGATGTGCACTCAATATGTACACCCTTTTTAGCGTGAACTGAGCCACAGCATACTAATTTCCTTCCACTCTCTGGATTATATTCATGTTAGCCTAGAAGGTTTGTAATACATATTCCAGGAAAAGGTATATAGAACACTGCACTCTGATATTTTTTTCTGTAATGTTGCCAGCTATGTTAGTAACGCCTAGGGGAAGGGGGGATATATAAATATATATATATATATATATATATATATATATATATATACACACACACACACACACACACAAGATATCAAAGGTATACTATAGTCCCGGCGCAATACTCTGAGGTTGTCATTAACGTGCCGTGGCAACCTACCCGTCAACTGTGCTTCCGAATTCGTGTATAATATGATACGTGTGTGATTCGTGTATAATATGTTCGTGTATAATAATATTCGTGTATATTATATTCGTGTATAATAATGATTCGTGTATGGACGCACTGTTGAGCGGTAGGTTGCCAGGGTACGATAATGACAACAGAGTCTTGTGCCGCGACTACAGTCAAAACAGATTGCTAAGGAGTCTTCGACTGTCAATGGAAATAAGGCTACTGCTTCGCATCTCAGGAATTACAGAAGTTATCACTGCTGTGATGAGCTCTTTCAGCTGAACAACGTCTTGCATCCATTGCAGAGTACAATACATCCTTCACATAACCCCCACAGGAAAAAATCACAGAACCCCCACTGGAAAAAGTGGGTAGGGAGAGACAATCAACCTTGATGGTAATGAAATGAAACCAGCTATACTCATTCAGTGATGTGGTGTTCAGGCATCAAAGTTAGGACCGGACATCGAGGAACCAGTGGCGAGCACCTCACGTATCTCCTGCGTTGTTAGACAATGTATGGAGAGAAAATAGGTATCAGTGACTTAACCTGTGGTATGAATGGTGAACACTCAATCTACACATTAACTCACCCTAAGACACCGAGACATAAACATGTTATGTTCCACTACACAAAAATAAAATACCAAGAATACTGATTATCAGCAGTATGAACATTTCGCTGTTTGCAGTGTTCATTAATAAACTATTTACTCATGAATTTGTCTTTGGCGTCACCCTGTGGGGTTCATCCCTCAACCCACCTATTTTCCCCAAAGACCTGTTTTCACACTATGGATCTATTATCCTCTGTGACCTGTTTTATCCATTGAAGTTGTTTTCCCTACTGACCTATTGTCCCCCAAGAAACAATTATTCCTATGAATCTACTTTCCTTCATGAACCTATTTCTTCCATGGACTTGTTAATCCTTTGAGCAAATTTTTCCTTGTAGATCTGTTTTCCTAATGTACCTATTTCCTCGATGGACCTATTTCTCCCAAGGACCAATTTTCCTTCCTGGACCTGTCTTCCCTCAGAGACCCATTATCCCCATTTACCTACTTTCCCTTATGGACCTATTCTTCCCATAAATCTGTTTTACCCCTTGGACTTTTTTTCCCCTATAAATCTATTTCCTTCATGGACCTCCTTTCCCTCCATGGACCCATTTTCTATTCAATAACATAATTATTTCCTTCCCAGACCTATTTTTCCTATGGATCAACAGTATTTTCCATCCATAGACCTATTTCCCTTATGAACCTATAGTATATTCTCCCCATGGGAAAACACTGAATTTTAATGAACCAATTTTCTCCCATGCACATAATTCCTCCACAGATCTTTATTGCTCATTGATCCTGTGTTTCCATTTCGGCCCATAAACCCCAGGAATGCATTCCCTCCATGAATCAATTTTCTTACGTGGACCTATTCCAACCATGGACCTACTTGCCTCGTGGACCTATTCACCCATTATCCATCAACTCACCCACTCCTCCACCAACTCACCTAGATACTCACTCACCCAGTTGAGTAACCTTGGAAGCCACATAACTATCCAACCAGAAAGCCTTCCATCCACAAAGTCTACCCACCTTGACCACTCACCCAGTCACCTCCACGCACCTACTCCTCCTACCCATCCACATTCATGTTTTAGCTTGATGAAGGATGTACAATGCTCATAGTTTATCATTACAGTGTGAATGAAGCACTTCTGAAGTCTATGTGTTGAGTGTTCAGACACATGGAATCCACGGTCATTATATCTCAAATCAAACAAAATAAAAATAAATGAAAAATATTTTCTAGTATTCATTATTATCGTTAATGCCAAGTAAATTATATCCTTTATCAACTCCGTAAATCAGCATACCTACAATCTGTATGTATGGGTTCACAAGGAAAATGGACTGAAATACTCGCTTGTGCAAAAGGACCAAAACTAAAAGGCTGGTACAAGAACAAAAAATTAATATATGGAAATAAGTCCAATTATTACCCCTCGGTGGCCTCGGTTTCCGGTGGGGAGCAGAGGTGGGGAAGTGGGGGGTGGGAGGTGCGGGAAGGGGGAAGGGAGTCAGGAGACGGGGATGGAAGGAATGGAGGGAAGGGACTGGAGAAAATTGGTTGAGGCGGCGTGGGTATTAAGCAAATTGGTGTGATCACTTGGCCGAGTCTTCCGCACGATCGTTAGTGGAGGCTTTGAAGTTTTCCAGACCGGCCACGATTGTGGGACGGGTTGATGCTGTGTGGGAGAGGTGGCGGACGACGAACCTCGATTAATGTGGAAGTGTTGTTCACCATGAACTACTGTCGTGTGAAACGATAATAAAAACTGAAGAGTTAGTATTACTATGGACGAACTGGTGATATGTTCCTGCTGATATACAGGTTAAAGGATAGTGAAGAGTTGGTATTAGTATGGACGAAATAATGATGCTGCGTTACTCAACATGGACAGATTTGTAGAAAACAGAATATGGTAAAGCGCTGCCACAACAAACAAGTTTATAGGTACTGAGGAGTTGATGTTACTCTGGACAGGCTGATGGTGACGAGTTACTTTTGCCAGACATTTGAACAAATAATGACTAGTTTGTTTTAATATGAAAGAGTTACTGGTGGACAAGTCTGCGTTGCCAGATCGCGAGGTGCCAGTTTCACCAGACAACCACCAAAATTTCACCAGATTTCACAAACAGCGACAACCAATGACAATTAGATCAAAACATGCACAACCTTCTGATCGTTTCATTATAGCACTGTACACATACCCATTTCTCTACAAAATAATCCCTTTCCTGACACATCTCGTGATTCACTGATTCTTGACGGATAATTTCTAAAGTTATTTTCGTCGTAGCTTGCCTTAAATGGTGTATTTACCTTGTGAAATCTAAGAGAACTCCACGGGGCGCCACACGACATGTTTAAAGGACGGAGGCAGCAGAGGTACCGTTGCCAGCCATTTGATATAAACATGGAACTATTTGCCACACGCCACCAGTGAGTCACAAACATGAGCGCGTTTCAGACATCCTTGATTACACGCTATACTGAAGTTAAGGTTAAAATACTTAAAATTTTCTTCGACCAGAAGGAACCTTTACAGCACCGAAATCTAAGTAAATGTAAGGTTACTTTATCATTAATCAGTGGTCATCTATATTTTCACCAGATTTCACCAAATATTGTCTGCTTCCAAACTACTATTTCTTCAACAGGATGCTTGAAATTTCACCATTTTCCCAAATATGGTGAAAAATTTCACCGTCCGGCAACGCTGTTACAAACTGATAGATACTTAAAAGTTGATGTAGCAGGTGATGACGACAAGGCGTTGCTGATGAGCACTGCTGGGCCGCTAGCGGGGTCCGACAATGACTGATGGCATAAAAGGACGACTTAAAGGAAGAAACCTGAGGGACCTCGTTTTCGTGTGTTGTGTGTCAGAGGGAATGTTATGTTCAACCTCGCTGAGAAAACTAACTTTCGAGGGGCAGTACTGAGGAAGGCCATTTGAAGTGTGTGTGTGTGTGTGTGTGTGTGTGTGTGTGTGTGTGTGTGTGTGTGTGTGTGTGTGTGTGTGTGTGTGTGTGTCAGAGAAATGGGTATTTGTACAGAAGGAGGTCAAGCAGCAGTAAATGGTAAAGTGACAGAGAATAAACTAATGAAGAAAAAAAAATAGAAACAAAACACGAATTGAGTATTTGCTGATATTATGACACAACAATGAAATAATTCCGCTTAGAACAGCAAAGCACACACACACACACACACACACACACACACACACACACACACACACAGCAGGGGTGAAAGATACCAAAGTGTAGTGCGTGAGATCAATGTCGTATGTCGACCAAGATGAACACGGGTAAGTTGTTCCGTGAAATTAATCATCACAGAATCATTTACTCTACATCCAAGCTTTCGACATTTTTGCTCAGCCTCGTAAGGAAAATCACCTACCCATATTTGACTTGTACCTTATACGTTTTGATGAGGCTTCCACAAATCCATGAATATTAATTTAGCGAAAACACTTGCCACGCATACGTATTTCAAAATTTAGCATTTATAGGCCAAACGATTCACGAAGTAAGAGTACTTTCTGAAACTAAGAATAACGACAACGTGAATGAATCCCTTCACTGCGATGTAGTACGAGCATATTTGATTTTTGTTGTTTTCAACTGCAGATGTTTTTTAGGTATAGAAGAGTTCTCTGGTACAGAAGAGGTTGGCTAACGGTCTATATAAGGCTTCGAGTTCTGAAAGTGTCTACTTTTTAACCTAGAAAAGTCTCTAATAATAAAAAAAAAAAAAAGATCTTTGTCATTGGAGTGAAGTGGTTATATGCAAAAAGTAAAAGACTCGATCAGTACTTAATCTCAAACATTTTTATCCCTCCATCAATTGACCTGAGGATTCAGTGAACAGAACAAGAGAAGGTTTCCAAGAATCCATCAAAGTACACAATGATACTCGAGGGACAAAAGAGTATTCGTACCAAAAACCTTATCAGGCACACATATCACGCACCATCAAAGCACAGGTCGCCCATCGAATGAACACTTCAGTGTGATGACGTGTTTTTAATTCTCTTCCTACAACGGTCAGACGATTTCACTGAACTGAAACTACTGACTTCTGCCCGTGACTGGGTTAAATAATATAAATTTAATGATATATATATATATCTATCTATATATCTATCTATATATATATATATATCTACTCTATATATATATATCTATATATATATCAATATATATATATATATATATATATATATATATATATTTATCTATCTATCTATCTATCTACTTATCTATATCTATATCTATATCTATATATATATATTGTTACATAGCCTATGATTTCATCATCCTTTGTGTAATTTTAACGCTCAGTATGCTGCATGTTTGATCACGAGCGTGTTCTGCCTCAGTCCCCCCCTTCTACCGTTATAGTAGAGTAAGTCGTCATTTCTGTTGTTTCAGTGCGGGATTTTCAGCTCTCTGTCCCCATGGCTTCATTTGCGCGTCCCTCTTACAAGTTGTATCAGGCTCTGCTGGCCCCTATATAATGAGCTTAATCTCTGCATCATTGCCACTTAGATCTGCTCCACATTTTGTTCACATCTCTGTCCTCCCCTGTACAGATATTATTATTGTGAGTGCTCAAGAAGTCTCCAACCATCTAGCAGCTGTGTGTAATTTGAGTATAACTGTTGTTGCATTTTCTTGTACTGTATAGCATAAGTTTAATTTGTAGGCCTAGTGAAGTTTTTGTAATTCGTGTGGGGTTCTTTATGTCAGTCATTTTTGATAATAGTTTGTATCTGTAAGTATTTATCTGGCATTCACTGAGTATTATCTGGTATCTCATTTTATCAGGGCTGACTTAGATAAATTTACTCTTGCTAATTTCGTGTTAATAGAGGCTATTGCAGTTAACCATATATTTAACCTGTTTATTTGCCATTACATTATCCTTATGAGTCCTGAATGTTTTGTTGTTAGTTTGAGCATTAAACTTTAACTTGTAATTTTACCTAACTCTTTTGTTTTGAACCTGGAACTTTACGGGACAGTAGTGATTTTTAGCATTCTCACTTAAAGTGTACATTATCTTTCTCTGTTCCGTAACATAAATTTGGCGACCTCATATCAGGATATTCAGGATATTATCATAAGGATATTGTTTGATATTTTGTGACTGTGATATATTCATGATGGCTACTATTTCTACACTTGATGAAGCCAAAGATTTTTTGTCAAATGTGCAAACAGTGTGTGATATAGAAAACAGAACAAAGAATGAACTTAAGCTCGTTGCTCAACAATTGGGAATTGCAGTTCACTCTCATCATTCTAAAGATCAAATTGTTGGCATGATTAATAAAAGCTTGTTTAATGTAACTCCTCCAAATGAGCAAACGCAGATTGAATTAGCTAAGTTACAGCTAGCTCTGCAGGAGGCTAAGGCTAAGGAGGCGGAGTCTCGTGTTAAGGAAGCAAATGCTCGTATTGAAGAGGCATAGGTACAGGCTCAGGCACAAATTGAACTTGCCAGGATTCAGGCAGACCATGAGTATCGCATGAAACAAGGTGGAACTGGATCATCTAGCTCTGATGATTTTGATGTGGCTAAAAATGTTAAACTTGTCCCTCCTTTTAATGAATCTGATTTAACAAAGTATTTTCAGTTGTTTGAGAGGGTA
The DNA here is from genome assembly GCF_032717465.1 of Coenobita brevimanus. Lineage (NCBI taxonomy): Eukaryota > Metazoa > Arthropoda > Malacostraca > Decapoda > Coenobitidae > Coenobita > Coenobita brevimanus. The sequence goes on from NC_136979.1 coordinate 30,874,878, forward strand.
GCTACAGGTTTTAATTGGCCTAAGGAGTATTGGCCAGTACTCCTTCAAACTGTTCTCACCGGTAAAGCTCAAGTAACTTATGCATCTTTGCCTCAGGATCAGTCTGATAATTATGATGTAGTTAAGAGCTTGATTCTTAAGGCCTATGAGCTTGTTCCTGAAGCCTATAGAGTAAAATTTAGGACAACTTACAAGCAAGATAAGCAATCCCATGTTGAGTATGCAAAAATCAAAGAAGATTTGTTAGAGCAGTGGTTAAATTCTAAGAACGTGGATTCTGATTTTGACAAATTTAAGCAGATGATTTTGCTGGAGGACTTCAAAAGGTGTATTAGTAAAGATGTAAGCCTATATCTTGATGAGAAAAGAATAGATAATTTGTCTGATGCTGCAGTTTTAGCTGATGAGTATGTTCTCACTCACAAGAGATATTCTAGAGAAAAAGGGAAAGCTGAGAGTAAGTACGTTGCCTCTACTCAGAGTACAGGTAACAGGAAAGAGAATAAAGATGATGTTTCTCAGGAAGTAAATACCAGCTTCACCTCTAGATTTCAGAAAAGTAAATGTACTTATTGTAGTAAGCTTGGTCATACTACGGAGAGATGTTTCAGGAGACAGCGTGATGTGAACAAAAAGAGTCTTTAAATATTCAGTCAATTGGTCTAGTGTCCACTCTTGAGAGTTCCCAGAATTCTTTAACTGAGTTAACTGAACCTGCTTTGAGGGGTAACTTAAATTCTCATGATGGAGCTCCTCTTTTGAGCAGTAACGTGGGTGACACTCTCAAGAGTTCATGTGCTAATTTCCTGTCTGATGGTTTTGTCAGTCCTCTGGACAGTAATGACAGGAAATCAGTTCAAATATATCGTGATACAGGTGCTTGCCAATCCCTTATGCTGACCAGTGTTCTAGGCTCTAATTTTAATTCCTCTGATGAAACTGTAATCTTACAAGGTGTAGGGAATAATTACTTCTCTGTTCCTCTGTGCAGAGAGAATTTAGAGTCTGGTTTTGTTAATGGTTCTGTTATGGTTGGGTTGGTTGAGACACTCCCAATGTCAGGTGTAACTTTCTTACTTGGAAATGATATTGGTGGAAGTCAAGTGTGTCCAGCTCCTCAGTTGTCTAGTGAGCCAGTGGCTGTGTCCCGGGATTGTGATGTCCCTGATGTGTTCCCTGCATGTGCTGTCACTAGGGCTAAGTCTAAAGTTACTGGTGATTTAGAGGATAATGATGATGATGATGTTATCCTAGCTGACACTTTTCTTGCTAATTTGGACCACTCACCAGATGAGGCAGTACCCCGTAGTGTTGATAATTTGTCTCGTCAAGAGTTGGTTGAGTTGCAGGTTGCTGACCCTGAGTTGAAAGGTCTAGCTAACTCTGCTTACAGTGAAGAAGAGTCAGCCGGTGCTTCTACTTGTTATTATGTAAAGTCAGGAGTACTTATGAGGAAGTGGAGACCCCCAACAGCATCAGCCGACTGTGAATGGGAGGTTGTACATCAAGTTGTCATCCCTCGTGTTTGTAGGCAGGATATCATTAGAGTGGCTCATGATTCCAGTTTGGCAGGACACCTTGGAGTGAGGAAGACTGTGGCACGCATTTTGAAACACTTCTACTGGCCAGGTATCTTCAGGGATGTTTCCTGGTATTGTAAGTCTTGTCACACCTGTCAAGTTGTGGGGAAGTGTAATCAGACCGAAAAGGTTGCACCTCTAGTTCCCATTCCTCCTTTTGAGGCGCCTTTCACCCGTGTGTTGGTGGATATTGTGGGCCCTCTTCCTAAGACTTCTTCAGGATTTTCTTATGTGTTGACCATGATTGATATGGCTACTCGTTATCCTGAAGCCATTCCACTTAGAAATATCTCAGCAAAGAACGTGGTTAAGGAAATGCTGGGGTTCTTCACAAAGTTTGGTCTGCCTAAGGAGGTACAGTCAGACCGGGGAAGTAATTTCATGTCAAACGTTTTCAAGCAGTCTCTGAAAGAGTTGGGCATCACCCAGATCACGTCTTCAGCTTACCATCCCCAGACCCAAGGAGCGTTGGAGAGATATTATCAAACACTCAAATCGATGCTCAAGAAATACTGTTTGGAACATCAGAAAGACTGGGATAAAGGTCTTCCATTCGTTGTATTTGCTGCAAGAGAATCTCCAAATGAATCACTGGGCTTCTCACCTTTTGAACTACTGTTTGGCCATGAAGTAAGAGGACCCCTTAAGTTACTCAAGGAATGCTGGCTGTCGGAGGAAGATGACGTCAACCTGCTGGAGTATGTGATGAAGTTCAAAGAACGGCTGTCCACTGCTTTACAGCTGGCGAGAGAGAATTTAGGAGCTGCTCAGGAGAAGATGAAGACTTGGTATGATAAGAAGTCCAGGTTACGCCACTTTCAGCCAGGAGATCAGGTTTTGATTCTGCTACCAGTTCATGGGCAACCTCTTCAAGCCAAGTTTAGTGGTCCTTATTTCGTGGAGAAGAAACTCAGTGATGTCAACTATGTCATCGCCACACCAGATCGTAGAAAGAGCAAGCAACTATGTCACATCAACATGCTAAAGTTATATCACAGGCGGGACGAAAATAATCCAGTCTGCACTGTAGCTGTTCCACCCGAGTCTACAAGTGAAGTTCTCCCATGCAGCATGAGCCTGAGTGATAGTTTGGGGAAGAATCCTGATATCATGAGTGATCTCCAGACTAAGCTTTCTCATCTACCTCCTAAGGAAAGGCAGGAGTTTTCGGCATTACTGCAGGAGTACCCGCAAGTGTTCCGTGCTACTCCAGGAAGAACCACTGTGTTGATGCATGATGTCGATGTTGGAGACGCAAAGCCAATTAAATTGCCTCCTTACCGTGTGAACCCAGTGAAAGTTCCTCTCATCCAGAAGGAGCTTGGCTACCTGTTGGATCACAAGATGATTGAGCCCTGTCAGAGCGAGTGGAGTTCTCCTGTCACTCTGGTCCCTAAGCCAGGTGGGTCACAGCGGCTTTGCATCGACTACAGACGTGTTAATCAGATAACTAAAACAGACACTTACCCTCTCCCTCGTGTGGAAGATTGCATAGACAAGATCGGAAAGGCTAGGTACATAAGTAAGTTTGATTTGTTAAAGGGATACTGGCAAGTACCTATGACTGAACGTGCTTAGGGAGATCTCATGTTTTGTAACACTAGGAAAGGTTTTTGCATGTTCTGTAATGCCGTATGGTATGAAGAATGCACCAGCCACATTTCAGAAGCTCATGAATGTTGTAACAGAGGGTTTGGCAGGGTGTGTTGTTTATATTGATGATGTATTAATCTTCAGTGACAACTGGAAAGATCACCTATGCCATGTCAGTAATTTTCTTGACCGTTTAGTTCATGCTAATCTTGTAGCTAATTTATCAAAGTGTGAGTTTGGTCAAGCTGAAGTTCAGTACCTTGGGTATGTAATTGGTGATGGACATGTTGCACCACCAGGACCTAAGGTTCAGGTTATAAGTGATCTTCCCAGACCTAAAAGTAGGAAAGAGCTACAAAGATTTTTGGGAATGGTAGGTTATTACAGGAGATTTGTTCTTAACTTTTCTATTCTTGTATCACCACTTACAGACCTACTGAAAAAGGGAGTTAAATTTGTCTGGACCGATAACTGTGAATCCTCTTTCAACAAACTTAAAGCTATTCTATTAAGTCAGCCAGTGCTCGCTACTCCAAATTTTGCTAAGCCTTTTAAGATGGCTGTTGATGCAAGTGATACAGGAGCTGGGGCTGTTTTGCTGCAAGAGGATGATCAGGGTATTGAACATCCTGTATCTTATTACAGTAAGAAGTTCACTCCACCTCAAAAGAACTACTCAACTATTGAGAAAGAGCTTTTGGCCTTGATTTTTGGGTTTACAGCATTTTCATTTTATTTGTGTTCTGGTTTTGACCCCATAGTCATTTATACCGATCATAACCCACTGAAATTCCTTAGTAAGTTTAAAGATAAAAATCAGAGATTGACAAGATGGAGTCTACTTCTTCAGGAGTATTCATTAGACATACAACATGTCAAGGGGAAAGAAAATGTTATTGCAGATTGCTTATCTAGACTTTAGACAGATTGTTTTAGAGTAATAAGAAATTTCCTTTGTAAATTTCTTTTTCTTTGTGGGGAGGTGTTACATAGCCTATGATTTCATCATCCTTTGTGTAATTTTAACGCTCAGTATGCTGCATGTTTGATCACGAGCGTGTTCTGCCTCAGTCCCCCCCTTCTACCGTTATAGTAGAGTAAGTCGTCATTTCTGTTGTTTCAGTGCGGGATTTTCAGCTCTCTGCCCCCATGGCTTCATTTGCGCGTCCCTCTTACAAGTTGTATCAGGCTCTGCTGGCCCCTATATAATGAGCTTAATCTCTGCATCATTGCCACTTAGATCTGCTCCACATTTTGTTCACATCTCTGTCCTCCCCTGTACAGATATTATTATTGTGAGTGCTCAAGAAGTCTCCAACCATCTAGCAGCTGTGTATAATTTGAGTATAACTGTTGTTGCATTTTCTTGTACTGTATAGCATAAGTTTAATTTGTAGGCCTAGTGAAGTTTTTGTAATTCGTGTGGGGTTCTTTATGTCAGTCATTTTTGATAATAGTTTGTATCTGTAAGTATTTATCTGGCATTCACTGAGTATTATCTGGTATCTCATTTTATCAGGGCTGACTTAGATAAATTTACTCTTGCTAATTTCGTGTTAATAGAGGCTATTGCAGTTAACCATATATTTAACCTGTTTATTTGCCATTACATTATCCTTATGAGTCCTGAATATTTTGTTGTTAGTTTGAGCATTAAACTTTAACTTGTAATTTTACCTAACTCTTTTGTTTTGAACCTGGAACTTTACGGGACAGTAGTGATTTTTAGCATTCTCACTTAAAGTGTACATTATCTTTCTCTGTTCCGTAACAATATATATATATATATATATATATATATATATATATATATATATATATATATATATATATATATATATGTGTGTGTGTGTGTGTGTGTTTGTGTGTGTGTGTACTGTATATAGACGAGCGAGGAAAGATGTCTCGTAGTTAAGGGGCTAAAGCAATTTCCCTGTATTTCGAATTCAGAGAGGCTGTGATGTAATGGCCAATTGTTCTACTCATACCAATCTATTCAGGAAGATCTAGCAGGAAATGTTATGGTTTTGAATGGTACAGTTTCAACAATTTCTATCTGAAAAGAGTCGGAGTATGTAGAACTAGCTATTCTAAAAGTTACAGAAGGTAAGGAATTTTCATTGGACAACCATCACGCTCTGAAATCATTCAGATTACATTCACCGATAGAAACAACTCACTTGAGGTTTCTTTGGGTGAAATAACAATAACAGGTGCGGTAGGAAGGCCGGCGGGTGAGAGAACTGACAGAAGTCGACACCAAAGCCACACACTTGATGCAATGGAAACACCAAATTTAAAAAATCAAGACTGCTTCTATTTAACTTCTTTCTCTAACATCTTTATTCATTCTTTCCGTATTAAGGTTTTGTAAACATTTGTGCCCTTTTTCTACTTAAACTCCTTGTTATAATTTTCCTCTCTCATTGCAATTCGGTCTTTTCCCATCCTTTTAGTCACGTGTCAGTTATAGTTCTCTCAACTACCGGTATTTTTAACCCCTTTCTGCTTAGATTCTCCTCTCTTCCATCTCAAGAAAATGATTGCGGCTTCCTTATACTAAGGAATCCTGAGTTTTACGTGTCAGACGAGGTAAGCGGCCGCCCCAGAGCGTTCCAAGCACAGAGGGGGAAGTGTGGCTCGCAGCGCTGACAGCAGAGCAGAGATAATTAAAAGAGGAGAATGGGTGCAGGGAGATGCGTGAGGGAGACAAGGAGGGGAGAGCGAGGGAGGAGAGAAGGCGAGAGAGAGAGATGCCAGACAAAGAGGGGAGAATGAGGGAGGGAGAGAGAGGAGGTGACGAGAGGGAGATGCGTGAGGGAGACAAGGAGGGGACAATGAGAGAGTGTATGATGAGAGGCAGATGCGTGAGGAAGACAACGAGGGAAGACTGAGGGAAGAGAGGAAATGAAAGAGATGTGTAAGGGAAACAAGTAGGAGAAAGTGAGGAAGAGAAGGTGACGAGACGGAGGTTCGTGAGTGGGTGAGGAAGAGGGAAAGGGGTGTGAGCGATGAGAGTTGGAGAAATTGGAAAGATAAATAAACATGAGGATGAGCAAGTGTGAGAAGGACGGAAGAGAGAAAAAAGAGAACAAGCAGCGGGAAGACAAAGTGAGGTAGGGGTGAAAAAAGGTAGACAAAAGGACGAGTAAGGGTGAGTGGGAGAGAGGCAATGGGAGAGGATTAATGAGCGAAAGGGAGACGATGAGAGGGATAAGAAAGGAGAAGGGCAAATGAAAGGGAATGAATGATATCAAGACAGTTACAGTAAGATGAGATGGAAGGATGAGATGGATGATGAAAAAGGCAAAGAAGAGAGGAGTGAAGAAGGAAGAGACGGAGGGAAATGGAACTGGGTATGAGAAGAACGGAGATAGAAAGGAAGAGAGGGGGGGGGGAGGAAGGTGACAAGGACAGTGGAGAGCGGCAGAGAGAGGACTGTCATGAACAAGAGGGGAGCAGGCGAGGTACAGGAAGGAAGCCAGGGGAGTGATGGTATGAACACTGAGCTGCTTTGCATGCAATGAGGGAAGAATTTTTAAATCTTTCTGCAGATCTGATTAAACAAAGCAAATTAGGGAGCCGCTTACTCATGAGAATACAAGAATGGATATAAATGTGGAAAGGAAGAGTCAAAGAAAATTCTCATTGGTGAAATACATATTCTGATTCTCAAATAAAAATTCAAACGGCTGATATGTGAGGTTAATTAAAAATATAATATTAGTTATGGATTAACTTGTAACAGCAGAATACTTAACAATAACCAGAACTCACCATGGTCTCACTAACCAGGTAAATGAACTGAGTAAAGAGAAATTGGGTGGAGTGAAAAAAATCGTGCTTAAGTGAGGAGGGAGGGGGAACCTCTTCTCGTGCAGAAGGGGACACTGAGAGGTACACTTGGGTGGTGTAGCTGAGTGGTGGAGAGGGAGAAGTAGAGCCAGGAGAGAGAAGGAAGAAGAAGCATAGGAAATGGTAAGGAAAAAGGACGATTAAAGAATGGAGGAAATCTTACACAGGCCGATGATAGTGAGGAAACACAGAAACATGCAATAAAGAGAAATTATCAACCAATGAAGGACAAAAATGGACTAAAGAATAATGAGAAAGGAGAACTGGACATGAGGAAGAAATAGGGGACAAGTAGAAAGGGAGAGGAAATTAGATGAAAAGAGGCAGGAAGAGCAAAGGAAGCGAGGGGTTCCTTCAAAATTGTAGATCGAATGCGAGTGAACTGTATCTGCGAGCGAGCGAGGGAGGAGCACTCGTTCGTGTAAGGGCAGGAAATGGGGACTTGAGTTGATAAGGAGGGAGATCGATGTGACGATTTCTGAGGGAGACATTATTACTGTACACTGAATATTGGTAGGGGAGCAGGGAGGCAGGGGTGGAAGAATGCATGCAGGAGCGTGATGTGGGGTGAAATGATTGCGTGTTGTTGTGTCAGGACGGAGAGGAGGGTAGAGGGTGGCATGGCATGGAATGATTGCGTGTAGTTGTCAGGGCACGGTGGTGAGTTGTGTGGAATTGGATAACTGTACGAATTTGCTCTGGAGTAAGCATTAATTAATACTGTATTCTTCACTACCCAGAGAGAAAGTGATGGAAAACATTTTGACAGATGCGTTCAATATTTATGAGATTTCAAAATGAAGTATGCGGCAGATGGAGACGTTCACTAATCACTCACTTAGAGTAGCATTATTATAGGTAACTTTGCGTGGAGTGACAAGGCAAATGGTATTCTGTAGTTCAGGAATCTGTTTGCTACGTTGGATGGAAATCGTATAACCAAATGAACGGCTTGTGGTCTAGTGGCTTATGAAACTGCAATGGGATGTGACCTGTAAGGTTTATATCCGAGGGAAGGTTGGGGCTTATTTCTTATACAACACCGCTCAGGAGAGAACTGATCATTCTCCCTTTAAATGTTTAAATTTAGTAGCCTAGTCCCAAGCTCCAACATTTCTGATGGGACAATAAAAGATTGGATGGTAGGTAGATAGATATAGCTGATTACATGAATATTGCTAAGTTCACCAAGTCTGCTTCACAATTCGACAAGTAAACACATGTATACGTAGTCTGCGTGAAGTGTGTAAACCTGAATGTGCGAGGACAGACAGCGGTCGGGTCAGAAGTCAAGACGAATGAAAAATGAAGGACAGCCGAGACGTGTGACGGCCGAGACGGGTTGTGAAGGGGAGGGATGACGGTTGACACGCGGCGACTGGGGGGGGGGGGAGTGACGCCCTGTCAAGGATAATTGCCAGGCGACGGATCGGACAGGTAAAGGGAGAGATGATGCGATGAGTGACACAAGACACGATGGACGCGGGCTTGTTTCTGGCTAACTAGAAACTGGTGGCGTTATGGACAGCGAGCGAGGATGTGGAATGCAGCCTGACAGGTATTGTTGGCTTGGGGGCGTCGGTATGTTGCAGGTAAGTGCAAGTGGACCAGGGAAGCAGGCGGAGGGGAAGAGGAGATATCTATCGTGGAGGGGGGCAAGTTGTACGCTGGCGATGGAGAGGAGCGAGGACGAAGCCAGGGAAAGTTATACAGAGGTTAAGGGAGAACGGCGAAAAAGCTGCAAGTGACTGAGGGACAGGAAGGAATATCGTGGAGGAAGGGAAGTAGTACTTTGGCAGTGGAGTGTGGAGGGATTTTTGCTAGGGATGGAAGAAAGCTGTGCACAGGCGATGGAATGGATGAAAGCTGTGCAAACAGGGACAGAAAAGCTTTTGAAAAAGGATCGATTACGGAATGCAGAGAACTATGGGAATTGCTGGTAAGTCAATAGAAAGCTGACGGAGCTGTGACGACGTGGGATCCGTGGAGGTAAAGAAGCGAAAGTCGTGGGAGGCTACAAGATACGAATAATAAATACTAAGAAGCACAGTCCACTCAGTTCAAGGGTGTCATTTTCGTTTAATTTCTGCTTTCCCTTCACGATTTTATTCAGCTTAAGATCGGCTTTCGAAAAGGAAGGGTTCCACATAACTTTAACTGATCCCTTCAGTACGGGAGATCCTTTTAAAGCTGAATAAAATCGTAAGGTAGCAGCAAGAATAAAGTAAAGCTGGTATCACCCGGACTCGAGGGGAAACTCGACAAAAATAAACACACTGTGTGAAATTCTGGAGAGTATTGTAATTTCAGGCACTGTAAAACCTGGAAAGTAGTGAAATGAAATATACGATGTCTTCTACTTGTCAGACAGGAATACTTAGACATGGAAGGTGAATCATGGAGATTTTAACTGGGGAAAGCGCAGAGTTGATGGGTGACAAGTTTTTATGGAAAGGATGTGACAAAGGGGAGCGAGGGAAAGAGAAAATCCGAAGGCAGGGAGAGTAAAAGTGAGTAAGGAAAGTTGGAAAGACGGAATGAGTTTGAGTCATCGAAGGAGGGGAGTTTGGAGAGGAGAAAAGATCGGAAAATTTGTTCGAGAGAGAGAGAGAGAGAGAGAGAGAGAGAGAGAGAGAGATGGAGAAGGGGAAGGTAATTACATGTAATGCCGCAAAGGAGTTAACCTGTCACCTAACTTACAATATTAATGGCCATGGTAGTCTGTCCCCTAACATCTGTTGCTTACAGGGATAATAATATACTGAATGTTGCCTTTACCTGGTTCTGGAGATGGACGCCTTCATGTGGAGGCTAAGATAAAGTGGGTGGTTCACCTATTTGTTTCTACAAACGTCCATCGACTACTTTCCTATCACCCAAAAGGAGGATGGTGGATTGCACAAGAAGGCAACTCAAGACTGCTGTTCACCAAATTCAAGTTTACATGAAACTAGGGCTATAGTTACTGCTACTATTATTAGCTCCGCCAAGGAGGTTATGTTTTACCCAGAGTTGGTTTGTTTCTTTGTCTGTTACCAGGATTACTCAAAATATTATGAACGGACTTTGATGAAATTTTGTGGAAGGTTGGACCGTGGGCCAAGGAATAAATTATTAAATTTTGGGGCGGATTCGGATCCACACCAGGAGTATCCCGCACAATATCTCCAAAAGTTGTCGATGAATTTCAGTGAAATGTTTTGGAAGGGTGGGTCATGGAACAAGAAACGATTGATCAAATTTTGGGGTGGATCCGGATCCCGATCCTATATCCACGAATCTGGATCCGGGATTACTCAAAAGGTTACTAATGGATTTTGATGAAAATTTTTGGAAGAGTGGGCCATGGGCCAAGGAAGAAATCATTGAATCTGGGGCAGGATCAGGATCCGGATACAGAGCATCTTACAAGATATCTCCAAAAGTTCTCAATTATTTTCAATTACTTTTGTGGAAAGGTGGGCCATGAACCAAGAAAGAATTGATTAAATAACGGGGAGGATCCGGATCAGGATCATATATCGACGAATCCGGATCCGGATCCTATTGAATGGCTATGGCATTGGCAAAGGTATGCGCTCTCTGAGTGCTTTCTATTTACTACTACTACTACTACTACTACTGCTGGTACTACTACTACTACTACTATTACTACTGCTACTATTACTACTATACAACTAAACTTTTCACAGTTGGATAGGTAGACGAGGGAAAAGTGCTAGAATACAATACATAACACAGCAGGCATTAAAAGACTAAATATGGACCATTCAGCACCCAAAATACCACGTTAGAAATACAATACCGAGAAGCAGGAAAGGCAGGAGGATCGTTGTAAGATTGTGAGGTAGGCAGGTACAGTAATCCGTGATCACTAAACCTTCCACGCTATCTGATGGGGGACTGACTCGCTCGATGCAAGATGAAGAAGGAAGAGCACAAGGAGGAGGATGAAAGAAAGAAAAAGAGAGGAAAGCAAAGGAGAAGAGGGGGGGGGAGGAGGTGAAAGAAGAAAAGGAGGAGGGAGAAGAGTAGGGGAAGAGGAAAGGGAAGTGGAAGGGAAGCAGGAGGAGGAGGAGGAGGAGGAGGAGGAGGAGGAGGAGGAAGGGGAAGGGAAAGAAGGAAGCGAAAGGGAAGGAGAAAGAAAACGAGGAGGAGGAATCAGAAGATAGGAGAGGCAGGGAGATAACAATGCGAAAGTGATGAGCTCAGGCTGAGGGACTGAAGAGAGGAAGGGTAGAGAATGAAAAGAGGAAGTGGAGAGATTGAAGAGAGGGAAACAAGAGGATAAGGAGAGAAGATGTGAACGATTTACATACTACAACAAAATGAGAGAGAGAGAGAGAGAGAGAGAGAGAGAGAGAGAGAGTAAATGTGAATGTCGTATTGTAAAATTTTGTTTTGAATTACATACTCCGTCTTTCGCCCCGGTAAACGCTCCTACCATAGCTAACTCAGCCAAAGCTAGGCCGTGACTACACCAATTGCTTGCTGGCGTGAGTGGTTGAGGTCAGAAGTTTTGCATCACTGTACCTCCTCTGGGTTATAGTGATGCAGAACTGCCAGCAACCGTCCGCGCTGCAAACATATGGTGTGGACGCGCCCATACTGACTGCTTAGGCTTTGCCTGTGAGAATGATTATGTGAATGTGAGTAGGAGTGATGTCAGTGGATGTGCAAATGTGATTTTCTTACGACATGAATGAGTGTAAGTGACTGAATATGAGTAATGTTTAACTACTCTTGTGTGAGTGTGAATACATGTAGTTCAGGTAAGCGTGAATGAGGGACTGAATTGAAATGAGCAAGTGAATGTGTGTGAGGATGTTACAGTGGATGAAAATTTAAGGACTGTGTTAATGCTTGGAAGTGCGGGGGCGAGGGCAAAAGAACAAATAAAGTAAAAGGATCAAAATAAAGTACGGTATATGAAAACTCTTGTGGTAGGTGGGGGCGCTCACCATCCACTCACCTGATGTAGTGCTGCTCTCAGGTGTCTGCCCTTTCCTCTTCTCCATTCTTCTTTACTTCCATCCTCTTCGGTCTTTCGCTCCATTCTTTCCTTGTCCTTCTGCCTACGGGTGACTTTACACTTCCTTTTTTGTCTTCTTTTCCTTCATTCTTTGCTCTTCGTTCTGCCTGTGGGTGACTCTACACTGAGTAACAAGCCAAATGGTTTCCTGTACACTAAGAAACCATTTACTACGCTGGGTGGTAACCATATAACCAAATTTTGGCGCCTGGTGGTTTCGTGGGTAATTACGGCGAACCGGTGAAGGCTGGGGTTTAATACTCACATAATGCCACTCAGGGATGAGTGAGGTTGGTCACTCAACTTAAACGTCAGGACCAACTTGCCTAGCCACGGGCTCCTACGCTCCTCATGGGGCCTCTTAGGATTGGATGATGGGTGGATGTATATATGAAAATCATGAGTGCGTGTATATGTGTATGTGAATGTGACAATGACTAACAGACGGTATGCGTGAACGAAGGAGTGACTGGAGACTTAGTCATGAGTGTGAGACTAACCCTGAAAGCGGGAGAGTGAGTTAGTAAAGGTATGGGTGAAAGAAAAAGCGAATGCGAATTAACCAAGTGAGTGTGTGAGCAAGTGCGTGAGTATGTGAACGATTAATTGAGCATGTGCTAGTACTATATGTGAATGAGAATAAGCAAGTGAGTCCGTATGCGCGATGCATCAGTGAGTTAATATGAATGAGAGTGAAAATGAACAACTAAGCATGTGAGTAAATGTGAGCGAGTAACGAAGGACTACATGAGTTTTTGCCAGAGTGTTCGAGCAAAGTTTAGAATGAACGATGAACTACGGATAAGCGTGTGAAACAGAGCATGAGTATGTTGGAATAGATTAATGAAGCTGAATATAGCTAACTGAGAATATGAAAATATTAGACAGGGAGAGAGTATATTAATGAGTGTGCAATAAATGCTGTGGATGGGTATGTCAGAGTGAATGAATGTGTGATGTGTGACTGTTTATGAAACAGAGGCTGTGAATAATTGTGGCAGACAGTGTGTGGATGAACGTGATAAGGACATTGTGTGATAAGTGTGAAATAAAGGCAGTGTGTGAATGACTGTGAGGAAGGGAGAAAGTGTGTGGGAATAAGTCGGTGACATAGTAAAATTGTGTGGGTGAGCGTGAAGATGAGGAAAAGTGTGTAAAAGAAAATGTGTGTGAGAATGAGTAAGGGAGTGTACAGATGTGTGTATCAGAATGAGCTTGACGGAAAGTATGTGGATGAAGCTGTGAATGAGTTGGCGAGTGTGAATAAGTGTGACAGACAGCATGATTCCTCTATGTGAGTGTGTGACAGATGTTTTGAGCGCGTGAGTGTCTGGGTGTATATGAAATGAAATGAGTGTGTGTGTGTGTGTGTGTGTGTGTGTGTGTGTGTGTGTGTGTGTGTGTGTGTGTGTGTGTGTGTGTGTGTGTGTGTGTGTGTGTGTGTGTGTGTGTGTGTGTGTGTGTGTGTGTGTGTGTGTGTGTGTGTGTGTGTGTGTGTGTGTGTGTGTGTGTGTGTGAAAGAGAGACAGATGTAAGCGAACGGATGTTTGTTGCTGATGCATCTAGGTCGGACAAAGGTGTAGTCCGTGAGTCAGACAGAGCACAGCAGAACTCTTGAAAATTCTGCTGGAGATAAAGTTCAGTGTGTAAACAGTGCAGTCGAGACACTGGGCAACACACAAAGGAAACTTTACCTGTGCCCAGAATGATTGATGAGAGTGAGAGATCAACTACACTCTAGAAATGTAACATCTAAGTTCCCAATAAAGCATCCATTAAAAATATGGAGTCTTTAATATCAACCTGAAATCATGATGGGAAATCAAAGGGTCCACATTCACATTTTGGTGGTAGTGGCACCAATGTCCCACAGGTCAAGAACACAGAGATGTACCTTTAACACTCTCACAGCACAGTTCTGATCAGTAAACTTACTTTATATTTTCAGAAAGGGTATCACAAATAGATCATGAATATACTGCTGTACATATTTACCCCTTATCACAGACTGTAACCTAAGCTTACACATCATGTACTGTTTAGTGGATTGCATACACTGTTCTCTGAATTCCATAATGTATAACCTACACACAATGATTTAAAATCCTCTACAGATATTGAACATTAACTCACTTACATTAAGTTTGCAGTTAATTTGCATATATCACTTTCAAATCACCTTACACATTTTTGTAACATTAAATAGGCAGCTACTGAAGCAGCTACATTGGTTACTCTCCTCCAGTAGGGAATTCTGAACACAAAACACTTTCCCTCCACCTCCATCCTCCCAGCAACACTTCTCCACATCTGTGAGAGACTTATTGTGATAATCTCACAGCAGTGAACAAAGCACCTCCAGAACCTAAAGGGATGTGTGTTATTATTTTCTGAGGTTGTATGCTTGATATGGTGTAAAATTTCAATGAACCCGAAACGTGATTTTGGTTGATGAATGGATGTGGGTGCATAGGTAATAATTTGGAATCCAGGGTCCGAGGCATATGAAGTTGTATTACTAAGCAAAGAAAGGAAATATACCAGAGCACTAGCCTGGTCTGGCATAGTGTGAGTATATTACTAAGCAGTGGAAGGAAATGCCGTATAACAGAGCTGTATCTTGTTCTGGCATAGTGTGAGTAGTAGAACTATAATGATATTATACAGTCCCCCTCAGACAAACAGTATCATCAAACTTGAAACACTGAAGTGCAGTGCTTCTGTCTCTATTGATAACAACCATGTTGCATGGGTCTTGTGTTTGATCCATTGGTAATGCTATTTTTAACCATAATTTCATATTTCAATAGACAGACTGGCATCTATCTTACTTATTTTTAAACAGATATTTGTATGCCAGCTTCTCTTTCCTAATAGCTATTAGACATGATTCCTTATTGGTTCTCTGCTTGCAAAATTGTTGTTACTCCTTGTAATATGTACTTAGAGCAGGTAACATTTTGAGTCTCTTTGTGACTTTTCTGTCTTTCATAGCTTGAGATCTGATTTTTTTTTTTCCTATTTTCCTATGACTGTCTCACAAGTGGAAACGTATTTTGTATAAAAAGCTAGCTTTAAAACGTACTATTACCAGAATGATTAGGTTCACATGGTAAAATCTGGCCCATAGTGCAAGCATACTACCACAAATAAATACCGTCACAAGTCTCGGCTGTATTTGTGAAGTGCAGAAAGTTAAAGATGTAGTAATGATGAGTAGTGATGACTGAAGTAATAATAGGGGTACAGTATTAGATTACCTTGCAGAGTTAAGTGTGTGGAAGCTTACCAATTTATGTTTATTGAAACTTTTTTTTTTTCCCTTCAGCTCATCCCTGCAAATTCTATATGATTAATGCAACTTATGAAACACCTTTTTGATACTGAAGGGATTAATGAAGGCTGTATCTACCTGCTCATTCCACAGGCTGTCCTAAACTGAATATGCGATAAGGTTTGAAAAGTAGCAAAAGAAAAAATAAAATAAATAAATAAATAAACGCTACCCCTGTCATTTGGGTGTGGTGGTTCATGAAGTAGTTAATTGAAAATGTGAGTGCGCTTAGGTACTTGGGTTGTGTGATTAGTATGGATGGAAGTTTGGAGGGTGAAGTGCTTGAAAGGGTACAGCAAGAAAGAAAGATTGCTGGTTCCTTGAAAGCAGTGATAAGAAACGGGGAAGAATGAGCATGAAAGTGAAAAAACTTACTACGTGACAGTATTGTGATACCAACTCTAACTATTATGGAAGTGAAGCTTGGACCTTCTCGGAGGGACAGAAGTCAAGAGTGAGAGCAGTGGAAATGAGTTATTTAAGAGGAGCATGCTGAGTCACGTGGAGAAACAGATTGACAAATGAGGATGTGAAGGAGCGTTGTGGTGTGGATGGGGATGTGATAGGAAGCGTTAGGAGAAACACAATGAGGTGGTTTGGCCATGTGAAGAGGATGGAGAGTGAGAGACTGACGAGGAGAGTGTATATGAGTGAGGTGGGGGGGGGGGAAGAAGAGGCCAAGGATGAGATGAAGGGATGGAGTGGAGGGGTATACTGTATAAGAGAGGGATGTGTGAGCTGGGAGCAGGGCAATGAAATGGAGGGGGACAGGGCGACATGGAGGCGATTTGTTTGTGGCCACCCCTGACGGAATTAAGGCGTCTGGCAATAGATAGATAGATAGGTTAATGAAGCATAATGAATTACTACAGTATAACCATGGAGAATTAGTACGCACACACCAATTGCAATTATTCAATGATTGGTCCTTGTTCTGTTATGCCTGGCAATATGTTCAAAAAGTATTGTTAGCTTGCCTCTGAAAACAGTATTTGATTGCCACATTATAAGAGTCTCAGTTAATTACTGGATCTTGGTGACTTATGTGTGATTTCCTCTTGTATCATTCCTTTCTTCTGTGATTATTCCATTCCATGTTGTTTTGTTGAAATTCTCTTTTCTTATTTTTTCCAGTTTACTGAAAACTGATTGTCTTTAATTTGTGTTGTTGTTCAGAAAAGCTTCTTACTGTACCTTTCTATTTTGGTCAATACTGTTTCCATATCAGGGTCCTTCCTAAAATGAACTAATTTTCTAGTAGAAGCAAGGTTAAAATATCAGTTCCACATACTCAATGCGTTAAAAATTGTGACCTCATTTTCCAATAAAAGTAAGACTTGAGAAATGTAAACAGAGAAGTCATGACACTGGGCAACGCACACAAAGGAAACTATCTGTGCCATGAAAGATTGTATGAGAGTTGGAGATCAACTACACTCCGTGGGTGTAACATCTAGCTCCCATTGAAGCATCCAGTAGTAATACAGAGTCTTTAAGAGCAATCTGAAATCCTGACAGTAAATCTACTGGCCCACATCTCACATTTGGTGGCAGCTGTGGGATACCAACCCTCACTGCCTGAGAGAGAGAGAGAGAGAGAGAGAGAGAGAGAGAGAGAGAGAGAGAGTTGAGACAAAGAAACTGCATTTAAATGAGAGAATGTGTATGAATTAATATCAGAACAGAAAGCGTGAATGAGAGTGAGATGGTGTGTGACAATGTAAGGCAATGTAAATGAACTTGAATTACAAACCGGGTGAAAGAATGTGGGACAGCAAATGCGACTGATTGTAGACAGAGAGACACTGTAAACAAGTGAGGCAGAAAAGGTGTGAATGAGAGGAGACAGAGAAAAGGTTAAAACAAGTGAGACGGTGTATATGTAAATGAGTATGAAATAGAAGGGAAAAAATGAGTGAATGAGTGTAAACAGAGAAAAATGATGGAATGAGTGTACAGCAGAAAGCGTGTGAAACAGTGCAAGACAGGGAAAAGGAACAGTGAGTGTGAGAAAGAGTGTGACAGAGTGACAGTGAAGGGACAGAGGCCATGCAGGCAGCGACCTGGAGACAGGCTAACACGCCACCCAGTGGTCGCATGTTGCCTCTCTCCCTCTCTCTCTCTCTCTCTCTCTCTCTCTCACATCTTTCTCGCTTTTATTCCGTTCTTTCCCATTCATACATCTCCCCCCTCCTTATACCTCATTTCCCATCAATGCAGTCATTCTCTCCACCTCGAATACCTCTTCCTTGTGCACTGCCATTCCTCCTCACACTTTATTTCTCTTTATTACACTCAATTTCTCCACCCCTTACACCTTTCCCCCGTACATTTCCTGCACTCCTCGCATCACAGTTTCCTTCTTCCCATTTCTCCCTACACCCGTACCCTGGTTCTTTCCTTTCCCCCATATTCGGCAACCTATTCATTTCTGTCTGTTCTGTCTCCATTTCTCCCTCGAATCATTCCTTCCTCATGTTCATCTCACACATCTCCCATTTCCCTCCCTCTCTCTTGTCTCCCATGTTTGACCCTCACTTAACTCCAATTCCCTCCTATTCACCTGTCCCCACGCTATTGCTTCACTTAACTTCCCGCTTTTCTCCTCTCCTCTCGTCACCCAATACTCTTCTCTTCTCCACCCAACTCCACGTCTCCTCTTTACCCTTGTTTTGTTTTGTTGACTCAGTTATCAATCCTCTCATTCTTCTTCTCTCTCTCCCCCACCCTGCTCTCTCTCTCTCTCTCTTTCTTCATCTCATCTCCGCTCCTTCTTGGTTCTATCTCATTCCTTTTATCTCTGTTTCTTAACCCCCATTCAGTTTTCACCACCGTAGGTCACATAATTTCATTCCATTGCACCACACCTTTCACTTCTCTTCCACCCTCCTCCTTTTCTCCGGCCGTTACTTCTCTCTTCTCTCTTATTTTTACTCCTGTCTTCATTTCCTTCCTTCGCTTCTGTCCATCTAATTTTCTTGCAAACTCGCCTTTCATCTGTTGCCTGCTCTAACTCCTGTTGCTCCTCACTCCTTATTCCTTGTTTTATTCGTCCCTCTTATTTCCTCCCATTTATTGCGTTTCTCACTCCTTCTCATCTCTACTTTCTCCTCCACATCTGAAGGTCTTTTTCTTCTTCTCATAAGTGCTCCATGATTCGTCTCCCTACTATCATTACCTCCATAGCTTCCCTTCTTTTCTTTTTCCTCCTAAGTGCTTCTCTCCACTTTCTTTCTTGACACTAATCTCCCATCTTCGTTCTGGTCTACAAGTTCTCTTCCTCTGTTTACTTATTCCTCTCTCTCGTCGCTCATTTCCATCACTCTCCCCTTTCGTTTGCAATTCGCTCTACCTCTATTTTTCCTCTCTCCCACTCTGTTCACCATTTTTTTATACTTCCCTCCTGATTATCCACTCCCTCGTTTACTCAATACTTGAACTCCTTTCTAAACCCCTTCAGCCCATGGACGTGTTTTTAATCTCAGTGTTCCTACCTCAAGACGACTTTATTCAGCTTAGAAATAACCTACTATACTGAGTGATCTATTGTGGGATTTCTACCCACCCTTCACTAGTCGAAAGTGTCTCCAGCTGATAAAAGTTGCCTGGTGAAAACAAGAATAAGATAAAAATATACGTTGTCTTTTTTTTCTTTTTTTTTTAATGTGTTCGACTCTGGACATAGGCTTCACAGCTTGCTATAAAGGCCCAGTAGTCCTCCTACATACCATACACCTCTCTACATGTCACCACTTCGGCGCTAACACCCACCGTCCATATTGAATACATGCTAGGGCTGTCTCATACAGGACGGGTGTATTGGTATTAGCGGGGGTATTTTTACGACATGTCGGCGGGTCTTCTGGTAGATCAGTAATGTCTGATTTTGTGAAATTCAAATCCTTAAACTGTTCCCTGTCCCAGCTGGGATTTGAACCTAGGTCCGGAAGGACTGCAGGCCACCTCTCTACCGATTGAGCCACCGCCTAGATGTATTTTTCCCTCCATTTTCACGCCCGTTATGTCCCTCCAGTACCTTCTGTTCAGCCAGCCTCTTTTCCAATACTAGTCTCTGTAATCTGTACAAATGATGACAACATTGCCAGAGAGGTGAACACAGCAGATAGGTCCACGAGTTGCTGAAATACGCATAAATATGAGTGCGCTTCGTGGATTACAGATGTTCATTAACCAAATATGAATCATGGTCTCTAAGCACAAGTAGTTATTCGTGCCATGGATAATATACGACGAGTACTGAAAGGTGTGCATTGCAACAACCAAGTATTTTACACATGACAGGTACGTACTTAGAGTAAATTTCTGAACAGAAGCACCTTCCGCTTGATAACTTGTTCAAGCCAAGGACGTCTTTTATACTTTGTTCTCGGTACCACAGACGATTTTTCACTGCATAGGAGAGACCTTTGCGAACTACAAGGACCCTATATAGTCATCATTAACCCCTTCATTACCGGGCGTCTCTGAAGTTAGATTTTATCGTCCGTTGACAGCACGAATATAAGGAATACGTCCTCGCCCAGTATAATTCAAAAGTTATACTTCTGTTCAACAAGTGAAGTAATTCAATCATGGAGAGACCTATCGACGTGAGGAGTCAGAAGCGATATCAATAAGAACCACTCGCATATTACATCCTTCGGTGAATTGGGGGCCAGGCTACCTTAGTTCAGAACATTACAGATGTAAGAGACTGACTCTGGTCCCTGGTGGCACTACATGGCAGAAAATCACCAGTCACCCTTTTGATGCGAACCATTGCTTGTACACGTCTGTCTGGGCAGTGTACGTTCGATATTATCAAGTACTATTGGACCACCAGACGTCAAGGAGTTAGAAACAATCCACTTAGTAGTCTCCACTTTCATCTTCATTACTTCTTCCATTTCATGATGTTATTGAGGTCCTGAGAGACCGCTGGTAGTAAAGTGGCTAAAAAGACAAATCTGACAAGGTATAGGTGACACGGAAGCAGCAAGTGGAACCTTACTTTGTTACTCCAGCACTTAGATTCATCTTCTCTGTAACTCCAGCATTTCGGCTCACATTCCCTGTCACTTCAGCACTTCGACTATTTTCTCTGTCACTCCAGCACTTCGACTGATCTCTGTCACTCCAACACTTCGACTTATGTTCTCTGTCACTCCAGTGTGTCGACTATCTCCTCTATCATTCCTGCACTTCGACTCATCTTCTCCGTCACTCCAGCACTTCGACTCATCTTCCCTGTCATTCCAGTACTTCGACTCATCTTCCCTGTCCCTTCCTCACCTCTCACCCGTAATTTCTTTCCTCACTGTAAACTTAAACAATTGTGCCATGGACTGAGAGGTCAGTCGATAACCAAATGCACAGAGGAGGCCGTTAAAGAACAAACTAATCTCTGCATATGGCTACCAAATACTTCAGAATCTAACCAGAGTGAAAAACTGCATGGATGAGGACGGCAAAACAAAATCATTTTCTATAGTGATAAAATTAATGCTATAGAGACTTGTCAGTTGTTGAAAATCCTTTATAAATATGGACCCAGATCCTGATTATGGCTAAACCTCCTGCTCGTCAGTAATTATTCAACCTGCACATTAACTTCTCATCGTCCGACACACACACACACACACACACACACACACACACACACACACACACACACACACACACACACACACGAGCGAACTTGAGCTCCAAACACATTCCAGTGCCGCTGACATCTTCCTCTTTAAACCCAGGATTTCCTGTCTTAGCTTCACTACGGAGAACACAGGACACATCGAAAAAGACGCAAATAACATTCTGAGGCTCCTACACTCATTCGCAATTGAATAAAATCGTTTGACGTTAGCTGGAATAGAACAATAGTGTTGTTTTGACGATAAGAATGGCATTGTCTGGGAATACGAAGAATACACTAAACTAGAATGTCCTTGTGATGAAGTTCAATAATGAAGACACAGCCATGAGTGGCCACATCATCAAGAGTGCTGCCACAGAGCCTGTATAACCTCAGACAAAGCCCCGGCACAGCGAAGCAGACCCCGAGGCGAGAAATATCCGGGGTGACAGGAGGTGGTGGTGACAGGTGCCCCGAGGGAATGCCACGGTGCCGCGCCAATTAGAGGTGGTCCGAGTGCCTGTCAGCCCAGCACGGCAGCGTCAGGGGGCACGGCTGACACATTATTCATGGAGCAGGGGATTACTTCGCCTGTCACCTCGACCCACTCCAGACAGTATGGTGGTGGGAAACTGAGCAAATACTCTATTGTAGTCAGCACCGACCTACAAACCATGCAATTTGTCTTGAAAAGCAGTAATAAAGGGCTGATATTTAGATTCCATTACCATAACTGTAATCTTCCTGCACTTGCTGTGTTGATAATGCGGAATATATAATACTCACTCTGACATGAGGCAGACACACTAACAAAATTAGATTCGGTGATTTAAATGCTTACACTCTAGTCGTGAACACCTTGTCTGTTACCTTAGTCCTACGCAACACGGAACTGAACGGTGATGCTGAGTTAGTGAGTTTGTTAACTCTTTCGTTAAATTTGGTCAGCGGCATAAGACCCTGGCAGTTGCGCCGTCAGTTTTTTATTTCGTTTAATCAATCAATCGTTACGTTTGGTGCACCTAGGTATTTCATTGTAGCTAACCCCAGGAGACTTTTGTTCCTTGAGAGAAACTCCAGGAGACAAAGGCTTGTCACAGTATTATATCTCAATTAAATTTTCTTTGTTAATGGTGCAACTAATAATTCTGTTTCGGCAGCAGCCTGTTTTGTTCAGTCAAAAGGAAATTCTAACGGACAAAGGGTTAATAGTAAACTGCCTCATAAAGATTAAAACATTCATGAAAGAATGGCTAAAAGAGTTTCTTTTTTTATAATTTATTTGCCCTAATCCAACAGGAGTTACCATGAAGTTCACATGATAGCGATTTTCGAGCAGCGAACTTGGGTCATTATAGGCCTTCTACAATATTGGACGGTGAGGTTGTCCGGATCTCTGGCTTACAACAGTGCGGCCACTACCTCTGAAGGTATTGTACTGAGTGAAGCATGAATATACGATATTCATGCCTCACTTAGTTATACAATTTTCAGCTACCTCTCGTGCACTGCTGAAAATTAATGAAAATATCTTGTTATAATACACTGACCATGCATAGTCAGTTGAAAATACTCTTAAACGAAAATATTAGTAAAGATTATATACAGCATTGATGAAAACTAAGGCTGGATAAAACTGGAATTATACACCCGATAAACCCCTCTCTCTCTATTTTTTTTTTCCTCTACGTATCGAGTAATTTAAGTCTTCACTGAAAGGCAGTGTTTCACCATAAAACACTTGACACAGTTATGTAATTTGCGAAACATGGTTCCATTTGTTCAAGTTCCGTTCTCATAATTTTCACTTTAATAATGAAATATCAGCAATAAAAATGTAATAATTCATGTTCCATTTACGTTGTGTTGTTAAAAACACAATATCATTGGAACACTAATAACGCCATCATGTGAAAAATGATTAGTGTGTGGAAATGGCAATACTAGGGGCTTGGCAAATGGGACAAGCCAAATCTAAATTCGTTAATATAGTGAAATATTTTATTAAGCTACGCACACACACACACACACACACACACACACACACACACACACACACACACACACACACACATACCCCCCCCCACAGAGAGAGAGAGAGAGAGAGAGAGAGTCCCATTCATCATACTTTAATCCCGGTTCGTCAACTTTGGACCCGCTGCTTAACCTTTCATGAGGCAGGTCGGGCTGTTTGACTCACTTTACCCACCTTCACCGTGGCAGGTACCTACTTTCTCCATCTTTTATAACCCCTTACCACTACGAACATCTCAAAGGCTTTCGATCGAATCTGGCATAAATCTTTAATTTCCAAACTGCCCTCTTACGGTTTCTATCGTTCTATCTGTGCCTTCATCTCTAGCTTCCTTTCTGGTCGATCTACAGCCGCTGTTGTAGACGGTCATCTTTCTTCTCCTAGATCTATCAACAGTGGTGTTCCTCAGGGCTCTGTCCTATCACCAACTCTCTTCCTTTTATTCATCAATGACCTTCTAACCTGTACATCTAACCCTATCCATTCATACGCTGATGACTCCACCCGTCATCTTTCCATTTGGTTCCCGCAACGTCCATCTCAGCAGTTACTTCAACAAACAAGGGATGGGGCTATGGCACACCTAATGTCTGACTTGGCTCGTATCTCTGACTGGGGTAAAAATAATCTGGTTGTTTTTAATGCATCAAAGACTCAGTTTTTACACCTCTCAATCCGACAAAATCTTCCACAGGTATACCCACTAATGTTTAATAATATTCAGCTTAATCCTGCGTCATCCTTAAACATGCTTGGGGTTTCATTTACTCGGGACTTATCTTGTAAAGATCATATTATATCTCTTGTAAAATCTGCTTCCAAGAGATTAGGTGTGCTAAGCCGACTCCGTGCCTTCTTTACCCCTGCAAAATTGTTGACTCTATACAGGGGTTTTATCCGCCCCTATGTGGAGTACAACTCTAATGTGTGGGGAGGTTCTCCACATACAGCTCTTCTCAATAGGGTGGAGTCAAAGGCTTCTCGTCTCTTTAGCTCTCCTCCTCTTACTGACTCCCTTCAACCTCTGTCTCTTCGTCTCACTGTTGCATCTTTATCCCTTTTCTATCGCTACTTCAATGGTCACTGCTCTTCTGAACTGTCTGCATGCATTCCTCCACCCCTACGACGGGCGCGTAGCACCAGTCTAGCAGCAAACTCTCATCCCTTTTACTCTAATCCAGGAGTTAACCGTTACTCCCAGTCCTTCATTTATGGAACAGGCCAACACTGGAACTGTCTCCCTCTGCCTGTGTTTCCTGCGTCCTATGATCTCCAGTCTTTCAAACGCAGTGTGTCCAGGCATCTCGAAATGATTGGATCTTGATTATGGCTCTCTCTTGTATTTTGTTTTTCTCTTGGAAGGAACATTAATTGAGGGCTCGCGGCCTTTAGTTCCTTCATCTTCGCAAAAAAAAAAAAAAAAAAAAAAAAAAACGAACGGTGTATCCTGTCCTGAGTAATAACATCTGGTGGTGACAAGAACAAAGTCCAGTATGACATCTTTGCGCTATCATATGTAGATGCTCACCAGGAATTTCCTGTCAGCATTTTGTCCTGCATTTCATATTTCTCCTTCCTTCCCGAACGTCAGATTGTCTCCTTCCTTCTTTTCTAATAAATTTTCGTTGAGAACTTCATATTACTATCACATACTTTTATTTCAGGTAGTACCGTCCATCAATGAAGCAGGCAGAGATGTGTCAGCGATTTTTTTTTTTTTAAGTGGTACTACCTGTCCCACTGCATTCATAATACTTTTGATTTTCTGGGCTATAGTCCTTTTGTTTTGGAGTGTCATTTTCACTCTGCCCTTTCATCTGGGCCTTGTCTTCAAATTATATTATTCCTTTAGTACAAGGGAATTCTCATAGGCTGAGTAAAATCATCTGGGAACAGCAGGAATACAGCAAGGTAAATGGTGACTGATTCTTTTCAGCTACATGGCACTGTTCACCCACTTTCCCTCTCTCGACTAGACGAACAATTCTTTTTCGTCTCATATCCCACTCATCTGCGCTCTCATTTTGCTGGTTCCTTAATTTCTTAACCATTTCATTACGATCGGTCTCCTCAGAGCTGAGAAAAGAACGCCATTGACACTTTTCAGTCTTTCACTACGGGAGGTCTCTCCTAAACTGAGTAAAATCGTCTAGAAGGAGCAAGAACAATACAGTCTAGCGGGAATAAAACACAAGTTGTAGGAGAGAGTAAGTTTTTTACTTTCTTGGTTACCCGTATTAACTCAGTCAACGAAGTAGGAGGAGGTTATGCATTCAACCGTGACTGTTGTTTGTTTGTTTGTGCGCAAAAACAGGCGGACATTGGTCAAGGAAGAGCTCATTAGATTTTGAGGTTGATCTGGATCCGTCAACAAAGGTATGCTTTCTCTGTGATTGTATAACAGGGCAGAGAAAGACCATAGAATTATTTACCTCTGAGGCTGGTTTACAAAACTGGCGTTGTCGAGGATATGTGCTCTCTGAGTTTATCCTATTTTCTCCTAGTCTCTCTCTCTCTCTCTCTCTCTCTCTCTCTCTCTCTCTCTCTCTCTCTCTCTCTCTCTCTCTCTCTTTTTTCCTGAAATCTCATTCAATTACTTTCTTCATTCAGTCGATATCCGTCGAGGGAACTTGATCACTTTTTGTTACATATTAACTTTGTTAATGGTGTCATAGGGTGGGGTTGTCCTCCACGCCATCAGAGTTGTTTAACCCTCTCAAGAAGAGGACAATGCTAGCATTCTGTTGCAGCTGACATCAGACAATGTTATTTACCTAAGAATGAATCATAAGAACCAGAGAATTAACATCAGGCTTTCCTCGATACATTTCATACACAACTTCAGCCACATATTTTTCATTCATCATGGCCGTCAATCACTGCCACTTGCGCCTATCTCTGTTCTTAAGTTCCCCAGCGCAGGACCACGACAGTGGTAACACCTAGTTCCAATTCCATATATAAGGTGCCAGATCATTGAAAAGTTGGTGACTCGCCGACCCTCTGATGGATCCTAATCATTAAGCCTGATCTGTGACAATCCAGACCTGGCATTGAACCACTTAGTCATCTGGTGTCTGGTCCCCGATATCACCTTAGGCAGCTGGTTTTCAAATTGGACGCCATGGCTTCCAGGGGGGCCACGGCAGGATTTTAGAGGGACCATGGCGGGCTAGTGTAAGTAGTGAATCTAAGTATGTCTGTGAAATCGCACTTAGAGCCATTTTGCCATTTTCCACAACATAGTTATGTGAATCTGATTTCTCCACCATTCTACACATAAAAAGTAAAAGCCGAAACCGGTTGGATGTAGACCCAGATGTGAGATGCGTGTTATCAGTGACTCAACCTCGAATCAGCCGACTGACTGAAAGCAAACAGTATCGTCAGTCCCATTGATATGTAACACATTATACATTCTGACTGATAGCTAGGAGCACCAAAACAGTTTTTTTTTCTTTTTTTTTTTCATCATTATCTGTGAGGGGTTTGAGAGAAAACTGAAGGGGTGCCACGAGAATGTTAAATCCCCACATGTGGGGAATGAAGTGAAAAAGTTTGAGAAACGCTCCTTAGGCGAAGCTGAGAATATTACGGACTGACAGGGCCACAAATCAATAATTGACGCAGAAATTTAAGAGGGGATAAGAAGGAATAATGAGAGAACAGAGGAACATAACATTAAATGCTAAATGCTGTGTAAGACTTTGACCTTACACATTTTCTTCAGTCAATAAGGATCATAATTTTAAGTCATTATGTTCTCTAAATACCTTTCTCTTTTCTATCCTTTTCTCACTGACGTTTGTTAGATCTTAAGAACTCCCTCTCTCTCTCTCTCTCTCTCTCTCTCTCTCTCTCTCTCTCAAAAGATAACCTCATTTTAGGCTAACAAGCCTCCTATTATCTTTACATGTATTCTTACCTACTCTTCCAGTGTTAAGGTTCGAATTAATTACAAATACTGGTAAAGGTTACATAAAGGTAATTATATATCACCGAACAAAATATCGACTTCAATTTATTTTTTTTAATGTGTCTAAAAATTACGTGACAACAATAATGACCTACTTGATTAAAAAAAAAAAAAGTATCTTATAAACTCGGACTGAGAGCAGTGACCGAAGCTTCAGTGGCGCGGGGCAGGAGGTGGGTGGGAGGTGATATCGGAAAGAACTGAGGCTGAGAACTCATCAGGGGCCTGACAGAAAAAGAAGATTATCTGAGGAAGAAACGTCGCAGGTGATTTATATCTGATTGTTTTCAACTAAGCCTCTTTGAAGTTCATGGGGGCATCAGTCTTCATAACGTCCGGAAGAATTTAAAAAAAATGGACAAAGGCTAGATTACCTTGATTGTAAGTTGTGTGCATGTACTTACGTACTGCACATTTCTGCAAAGCACTTGCTCAAATGTGAGACATTTCTGAACAGACACCACCACCACCACCACTATCACCACAGCAACCACCACCCCCATCATCATCATCACAGCTATCACTACTACCAACAACAACAACATCACCACCATCTCCATCATCATAGTTACCACCATTACTAACACCACCACCACCACGGCTACCACCACCACCTCCATCATCATAGCTACCACCACGACTAACACCACCACCACCACCACCATAGCTACGAGCATCACCATCACAACAGCTACCATCACCACCATGACACCACAACTACTACCGTTTTCTCCTGAATAAAATTGTCTGTTCGTAGCATGAATGAAGTGAGAGATATAGGCCTACAGATGTGCAACCCCACTCCCTCTCAGTCTCTCTGCACATTACAAGAAGCTCCATGGAAATGTCCTGGCATATTTTTTCAGGTACACGATATATAACGCCATTGAGGACAATTATTGAGAAGCAAAGCGCCTCTTCAGAAAATTTCAGGCAATATAAATTTCAAAATGGCCCACTTGCTACCTAATTTCAGCCTTCCTGTTAAGTTTCATCAAAATCCTTTTTCCATTTTTGGCTGCACTAAACACACACACACACACACACACACACACACACACACACACACACACACACACACACAAGCGCGCGCAGGATTATAGTATATAAGACGAGGAAATTATACTGAGTAAAAAGAATTACTACACAAATAACTTCACTGTTAAATGGGAAAATATGATGGCGCAATTGCTACATGCTTTGAGGTAATCGAGCCAGTCTATAAAAACTTAAAGCATTTTTTTTTGCATAAAAGCAGTTTTTCAGTGACATTTAAACCTTGGAACAAACATAAAACACTGCTAGGAACAGAACATTGCGTGATATTAGGAAATCAAACAGTGCTGAGAACAGAACATTGTGAGATGTGAAAATTATACAGTGATGAGAGCAGAATATTGTGAGATGTGAAAATCATGCAGTGCTGAGATGGAACATTGTGAAATAACTAAAAATCATGTAGCATACACAGAATCACTGTTAAATCTAATGAAAAATGCATTGACAGGAGGAAAGAGTATAATATTTAGCGTACAATGAAACCACTGATATAAAAAATGTCTTTAAATATGCATCTCCCTTTCACAAACCCAGGATTCCCCAGTTTCAAAACAATCTGCTCTGAAGATGTAACAACAGTGTCTGGGGTCTTAGGCTCCTTGAAAGTCGGAAACCCAGGCTGCAATTTGTGAGATTCTATTTGATGAAAAAAGCAAACATCCCATGTAACGTTTGCTGGCTCTGTCAAGCTCTGTAACATATCTCTATAAGGATAAGCTTTGCCATGCCTTCTACCTAGATAGCGCAATAGAACATAATCACCTTTTCCCATCCCGAAGTTGGGGATTGTAAGTCGGCACCAACTTTTTGGTTACTGGTTGATTTACCTGTTAATGAACACAGCACAATAACTAGTTGTTTTCAGTGTGTGAAATATGATACAACAATTATTTTCGGCAATACGTGAATTCATATCATAGTCGCAGTTACTCCATACAGCCTTGGCGTAATTACCCTGTTGGTGCATATAAGGGACCACGCTATATGAGCAAAGCTATAGATTCACATTATTACCTTAACATATCTCATACTGTCCACAAGTACTCAGCATTTTGAAGTACGCAGGCAGCTTTATTATCTTAGTACCAAACCTTAGCGATTCCAGCATATATATATATAATTACCTAGGCTGCTTCCCCCAAGGAAAGGGAGGTAGCCGAGACAGGACGACACACTCCCCATTTATTCATTCAAACACATTCATTCGCATCTTAGCCCCAAAGGGGAGAACGGACAGATCCTCACCGCACCACACCGCACAAGGGTCAACTGCGCAATCCAATCAGTGACATCCTCAGCAGGGCCTGACAGCAGAGCTGATTTACCCCTGCCACATCATAACAGACCATCCCCTTACCCGCACCTGACTAGCTGATCAGACCAAATGCGGGAGAATTACCCCTTCAGGGTTGCGTCATCATTTATTCATTCACAATTTCTCTCCATTTTTTTCTGTCACGCACAGCCACTCTTCCTTGCTCAACAGACATCCCTCTCGCATCCAGCGCTCTCTTCACACTGTCCATCCAACCTATTTGTGGTCTTCCTCTCAGCCTTACACCTCTCACATCAGATCTCTTTTTCACCAATCGCTCATTATCCATTCTCTCCATATGCCCAAACCATCGCAACACCCTCTGCTCAACTCTACCAGCCATCTCCCGAACAACTCCAGTTCTCCTTCGCACTTCATCATTTCGCACTCGATCAATACGCGTCACTCCACACATACTCCTCAGACACGTCATCTCCATTACATTCAAACTTTTCCTCTCTGCTACACCCATATTCCATGTTTCAGCCCCATATAACGCAGTCGGTACCACAACACCCTCATACAGCCTTCTCTTTACATCCATTCTAAGCGAACGATATCTAAACACTTTTTCATTCCTCCCAGCACCTTTCCTACTTCATTTATTCTAAACTTCACTTCTGCATCTATTCTTCCATCCACAGCAACATGTGACCCTAGATATTTAAAACACTCTACCTCCTCAAGCAACTCGCCATTCAAAACTATATTCATCCCCCCACCATCTACCAACCTCGTACACTTCATCACTTTACTCTTATTCTCATTTACTTTCAATTTCCTCCTTTCACACACCCTTCCAAACTCCTCTACCAACTGTATCAATCTCTCCTCTGAATCAGCCACCAGTGCAGTATTATCTGCAAACAGCAGCTGCTTATATATATATATATATATATATATATATATATATATATATATATATATATATATATATATATATATATATATATATAGACATGAGTGACTGTGGTAATTATAGGGGAATCTCTTTGTCACCGATAGCTTTGAAAGTTTTCAGTAGAGTGTTGTTAAATTGGTTGGAGCCGGTGGTTGAGGGTATTCTGAGGGAAGAACAGGCTGGTTTTAGAAAGGGACGTGGTTGCAATGATCAGATCTTTATAGTTAGGCATTTGATGCAGCAAGTTAATGAAATGAGAGTACCGTTAAGTCTTTGTTTTGTTGATTTTGAAAGGCTTTTGATAGTGTTTCGAGAGAGACTATGGGGAAGATCATGAGACATTATGGAATACAAGAAGAGTTTGTGAGGGTCATTATGAACATGCATGAGGACAAAGTGATGGTTGATGGTTGTCTGAGTGATTCGTTTGAAGTCAAGTCCGGAGTAATTCAAGGTGGTGTTCTATCGCCTTTACTATTTATATTGGTCATTGATTACATTATGAAACGCGTTGGAACAGAAACCGGTGCAGGTATACTTTGGGGAGAGAACAGGAAACTTTTGGATTTAGATTATGCAGATGATATAGTTTTGATTTGTGATGGGCCAGAAGAGATGCAGAGAGTGTTGGACTGTTTGGTGAGTGAAGGTCGCAAGGTGGGTTTGGTTATTAATTGTGGAAAAACTGAAATAATCAATATGAATATGGAAAATGCGCAGGAATGTGTAATTGGAGGTATGGTTGTAAAGCAAGTTGATAGATTTAAATATTTAGGTACTTATTTAGCCAAGGATGGTTCTTTGAACTTTGAATTCGAGGAAAGGTTAAAGAAGGCTAATCAGGCAATGGGAATGCTTAAAAATATTTGGAATAATAACAATTTTTCTGTGCATACAAAAATCAAACTTTATAAGGTAATGGTTAGGAGTATCTTAATTTATGGACACGAGTCTTGGTACAGCACAGTGACTATGGAAAATAAATTCTTGGTGTTTGAAAAAAAAAAAGCACTTAGAAGAATATTAGGAGTTAAGTGGTGGGAATGGATACCAAATAGTAGAATTAGAGAAATAACGGGAGTGCAGCCGGTCGATGAATATGTTAGATTCTCACGATGGAAGTGGCTAGGACATGTGTATAGGAGACAGGGAATAGTACGAGGTACACCAGGGTGGGTGGCACTTGGTAGGAGAGGTAGAGGAAGGCCAAAAGAGACGTGGGTGAGGACAATGAGACGGGAAGCTGGAGATGAGTGTTGGGGAGATCTTGAGGAGTTAGCACAAGATAGGATGTGGTGGTGTGAGTTCATCGAGGCCCTATGCATCCCCGAGGGTGCCACAGGAAATGATATATATATATATATATATATATATATATATATATATATATATATATATATATATATATATATATATATATATATATAATATATATATATTTATGATTTTACTAACAAATACATTTTTTTTCCAATGAGATAAATTCCATTGAGGCGACATGCAGCAATCGTCATTCGTAATCATGGCTGCAGTCTTGGAAAGGGCGTCTGCCGACGACAACATGCCTGTGCACTGTGTGGCAGTCGGCTGTACAAACAGGCGAAATCGGCGCTCTAAGGATCAAATTATCACATTTCATTAGTGAGTGGATTAGTGAATGCACGGTGAGTGTTGTCTCACGGTCAACAAGAACAACAGACAACATATACTTGAATTCAAGAGGCCCAACGCCGGCTACATCCCTCGTCATCAGTCTGATGTGTTATCTGATGAGATCAATGACATTCAGTTTGACTGTTATTCGTAATGACATTCATCGACAGTCATTATCTGATGAATGATGTCATGACTGTGACTGTGTTGCGTTTGACCTGCTACATGTACTATAGCGTCTAGTGTAAGTCTATGAATATTCAGTATGCCCTGTAACTAATTAACAGTTACATGGCACTGAGCTCTGAGAGCTCTTACTCCAAGGCCAACAAATTATGGCATGAAACAGGCTAGATCTACCTGTAGCCAACAGCAGGAAATAGGCATACACAGCCCTTCTCTAACCCACCTCTATTACTATTATATATGCTATTACAGAAATAGGCCTACTGTCCTGTCTGAATTTGATAAACATCTCTGATTACAATACATTTAGTATATCGAAGGCACAATATGCTCTCAGCACACAACAAATATAAAGAATACCAGGAAAACAATAATAATGATTGTACCATAAAAAGGTTTTGCATTTCACAGTTTCTCCAAAGACAGCGCCAAGCGAAAGCAGTGGGCTGTGTCTCTCCAACGGGAGAAGTTGTAGATCTGGCCCATAACTGTAAGCTGGGTCGATACTGGTGTGAATAGTGATTTTGAACTCCAGTAATAGCTGTATTGAACTCAAGCATGAGTACTAATATTTCAATGTCAATATGCCATAACACTGACACTGCATAGCTTGAATAAACATTCCACATATATAAATAAAATTCGTAGTTCTAAAAACTGCATCCACAAACTGCATCTAAAAAAGTCTTGGACTTTTTGCAATGGCCTCTGATTTAAACATTTTACAACTTAATTCAGAAATATTAGTAAATAAATAAAAACCATTCGGGAGGGGTAAACTAGATAATCTAGGTGCGTCTAGCAGTCACTACCCAGGTATACTAGCCTGCAGTAACAAGGTCCCCTTGCCCCTCAATTTAGCGATTGCCGGTACATGAAATGAAATACATCTACGAGTCTTGGTCACAATGTATTCAGTCGTGGGTATTGTTTTTTCTCTACTAAAACCACCCCCAGAATGCTTTGAAACAAGAATCCATTGTTTGTTTACATTTAATGACATCACCACTTGCCTTTGGCAGTATGGCGGCAGCTTCGACGTAC
This sequence comes from Coenobita brevimanus, assembly GCF_032717465.1. Classification (NCBI taxonomy): domain Eukaryota; kingdom Metazoa; phylum Arthropoda; class Malacostraca; order Decapoda; family Coenobitidae; genus Coenobita; species Coenobita brevimanus. The sequence continues at coordinate 30,908,073 of NC_136979.1, forward strand.
ACTAACCTACATATAATCATGTAACATAACGAGACTTAAGTATTATGTACAACACTGTATAAAGAAATAAATCCAGTGTAATGGTGGGCCATGGGCATTGCCAGAGATAGGTTCTCTATTAATGCTTTCTAGTTATGTTTTACCCCCGGTTTGTTTGTTTCTTTGTGTTTCCGTTAGTAGGATTACGCATAAAGTTATGAACGGATTCTGATGAAATTCTGTCGAAGTGTGGACCATGGGCAGGGATGAAATGGTTAAATCTTGGGCTGGATCTGGATCCGGATCCGGAGTATCCCGCACATCTCCAAAAGTTCTCAATGACTTTCAATGAAAATTCGTGGGATGGTGGGCCATGGACCAAGAAAGAATTGATTGAATATTGGGGCGGATCCGTGTTCGGATCCGTGTTCGGATCCGGGTACTATATCCACGGATCCGGATCCGGGATTACTCAGAAAGTTATGAAGGGATTTTGATGAAATTTTGTGGAAGGGTGGGCCGTGGGCCAAGGATGAACTTATTAAATTCTAGGGCAGATCCGGATCCAGATCCGGAGTATCCCGCGCAATATCTCCAAATTTCTCAATGAACTTCAATGAAAATTTGTGGAAAGAAGGGTCATGGACCAAGAAAGAATTTATTAAAAATTGGGGTGGATCCGGATCCTTTGTAATAGCTATGGCACTGGCAGGGGTATGCATTCTCTGAGCGATTTCTAGTTTATCTTCGCCAGGAGGCATATGTTTTACCCAGAGTTGATTTGTTTCTTTGTCTGTCTGCCTGTCTATCTGTCTGTCTGTCAGCAGGATTACTCAAAAAGTTATGAACAGATTTTCATGAATTTTTTTTGGAGGGGTGGGGTATGGCCCATTGAACAGCCAGTTACATTTTGGTTGTTTTCAGGAATTGTTTGTTGTTTGTTCACACCATATCTCCAAAAGTTCTCAAATAAATATATAGTCTTCCATGTCATTCTGTCCTTCGTTATCAGATTGCACTCCCTCCAACTCATGCCACCTTCATTTATACTCGTATATCTCTCCATCCTATCCCTCCGTGTCATCCTTAGTCTCCCTTCTCCGTTTCCCACCACTGCCTGACTCATATACTTTCTCTTAATCGAGTTCACATTTTCCATTTTAGCCACAAAGTCAAAGACATCATATGGTACTTGTAACGCTTCCCAACACATGCACATCAACACTGCAATGCTCCTAAATTCCTCATTTGTCTGCCGGTCTCTTTATGTAACTCCAGATGCTACTTTCAAAAATTCCATTTCCACTCCTGTCTCTCCTAACTTGTGTCCTTCTGATGAAGTCCATACTTCACTTTCTTCGGTTAAACTGGGGATCTTAAGATTGCCTTACATCGATTTCTTTATTTCCACGCACGTATCCCTGTTCATTATCACAGTCCTCACTTTGCACCCAAACCTTCCTTCCTTCCCTGCTGCTCTAAACTTCCATCCTTGCTCTTGAATATATGAAGGCACTCACGTCCTTCATCTCCTGAAGATCCAACCTCACGATCCACTCCGTGACTTCTTTGTTCTTAAATACTTTAGTTTTACACATTGTTACACGCTCTCTTACGCACATTTACAAACACATTACATATCGTAAACATTACCTCCCTTTATGTCATTATAAATACTACTCATGCAATCCAGGCTTTCTATTTATAACCCTAGATGTTAACTCGGAAAACCTAATGACCATCCCAGCACTGTATTTAATTGTTCTCTTAAAAGAAGTCACGGCTTTGGCAGAAAAATGCTTTGATGCAAAACATACTAAAACAATTCTCCTCAGGCAATTCTTAGATTTCCTACAGAAAACCTTGATGTACAATATACTTAAGAAAGAGAACGTCCAGTTGTGGATGTTGTGGGCCAGTGTGCGGCAGAACGTGATACCATTTGGCCAGGTAAGATAGGCCCCTTGATGTCCCGCCACTACTCATGTTCCTAATGCATAGTTTATTTGTTCGGCTCCGGATCAAAGACACGGCCATTGTTTGATCTCGGCATCTCAGGGCGAAAGGAAAAATTCCCTGGATTTTTGTAAGTTCCCAGGAGAAGTTATTGTAAATGTCTGTCTCTCCCGCTGGCTGCCTTGGTCGATGTGGTTTGCGGAAAGACATGAGTGCCGGGGCTCCAAGTCTCTTCCATCTGACAGTATTACGACTTTCGTATACGGTGAACGACTGCAAGTCTTTTGGTCACCTTTACTCATTGTGTACGAGATGAAAAATCATGTGCATAATATTACATTTTATAATGTTAATATTTTTCTCCCCGTTTATTGTTTTAAGTATGGCACACACACACACACACACACACACACACAGATTATCTCTCTCTCTCTCTCTCTCTGTATATATATATATATATATATATATATATATATATATATATATATATCAGCAGCAGCAGCAGCCATTGCAAATCCACTGCTAAACACAGACCTCCCCCAACCTTCTCCACGAATTCCTTGACTGAGCCAATTTCTGCCACGTTTTCCTTCCAAACCTCTCTATCTCATCTCTCCATCTCCTGTTTGGCCTTTTTCTGCTATGCTTACAATCTCTTGGAGTCCAGTTCGTCAGCCTCTTGCTCCATCGTTATCCCTTAGACTTGTTACATGACCTGCCCACCTCCATTTCTGTTCTTTTATAACTTCTTTATTAACTTTGGCTTCAGTCTGCCCTCTCACCCAAGTTGGTCTATTCCAGTCACTTAATTCCCAACATTGACCCTTCCGTTGCTCACTGAGAACGGATTAGTTGATTTTCCATCGATTTAGTCAGTTTCGATGTTTCCATGTCTCACAGTCGTACACCATAGCTGGGATTTTACATTCATTATATACTTTTCGTTTCATACAGATTAGCAAGCTACTTTCCGTGATAGCTCTATGTTTACCGAAAGCTTTCCATCCAATTATAACGCGTCTTTTTATTTCGCTATCGTCGTTAGTTTTTGCAACTGCCCAGAGCAATTGTACTCCTCGACTTCTTCAAGGATTTCCTCGATTATTCTGGTGATGCTCTTTGGGGTATTTGGATTAAACATTAGCTTTATTGCGGTCCATCTTGAGCCCTACTTTGAGACTTTATCTATTTAGGTCATTAAACGTTTCTTGCAATGTATCTGCTGTTTCGGAGATTAGGACAATGTCATCTGCAAATCTCAAATGGTTTAGTTTTTTTTTTTTTTTTTTTAATCTATGTTCTCTTCATTGTTTTCCCAATCTAGCTTGCTGAAAATACTTCTGTGGTATGCTGTAAATAATTTTGGTGAAACTGTACCTCCTTGATGCACGCCCTTCTCAATCTTACTTATTTCCGAGTCCTTATGTAATTAAACTGTAGCAGTTCCCTCTTTATCTGTCTCCCTCTGTCTGTATTTCCTGCTTCCTATGATCTCCAGTCTTTCAAACGCAGTGTGTCCAGGCATCTCGAAATGATCGGATCTTGAATTTGGCTCTCTCTTGTATTTTGTTTTTCTCTTGCAAAGAGCAATTTTGCGGGCTCGTGGCCCTTGGTTCCTTCTTCCTCACATAATATATATATATATATATATATATATATATATATATATATATATATATATATATATATATATATATATATATATATATTCGTTCTTTTTTCGTTTTTAAAGGCTCCAACATGCTTGCATGTGTCGGCCTTGGTCACCTAATGGCGGCTCTCCACGCTGCACGATCCATTGCAGCCTCCCTGTTCAGTCCCTTAACCCTAAGATCACACTTAATGACCTCATCCCATGTCTTTCTCAGTCTACCCCTCATAACCCCACCCCCAATATTAACACTTCTCACCTTCCTCACCCAATTATCATCCCCCATCCTCTCCACATGTCCAAACCACCTCAATCTACCTCTCCTCATCACAACACCAATACCCAATACACTCCAGTCCCATCCTACCTCTCAACTCTTCCATTGTAAACCCAGCCCCTCCAGGCCTTAGACACAGGGACGCACTGCACATCCACCTAATCATTGTCATTTCTGTACGTCTGAGCCGGCGAACATCTTCCTCCTTCACTGCCCAGGTCTCACTGCCATACAGCATTACACTCCTAACACATGCTGCATACAAAGACCCCTTAGCACGTAGGGAGAGCCCTCTCAATGTTAGGAGAGGCAAGAGCTCCCTGAACTTCTTCCAACCACTTCTCACCCTAGCCACAGAGCTAGCTCCAGCCCCACCTCCAGCACACAACATGTCTCCCAAATAACAAAACTCTTCCACACACTCAAGAGATTCACCAGCAAGTTCAATAATATATATATATATATATATATATATATATATATATATATATATATATATATATATATATATATATATATATATATATATACAGTATATATATATATATATATATATATATATATATATATATTTTCGAGCAGTTTTCACGATGTCATTTACTCCTCGTTCCCAAAATGAATTTATGATTGCTATGTGCTCTACTGAGTTGACAGCCTTTTCGTAATCAATAAAACTTAAGCACAGTGGTTTATTAGATTCTGTGGTTTTCTCAATTTGCCTATTCATTGTGTTTAGATGATCAGTAGTCGAATACCCGTATCGGAATCGTATCTCCTCATGAGGCTGTTTTGTTATTTTATTTTTAAAATTTCTTGTTATTCTGTTCATTAGGACTTAGCGAGGAGTTTGTAAATAACTGGTAATAAGTTAATGAGTCAAGAGTTAGTAAGAGCTTCTGAGTCACCTTTTGTATAAAATAAAATAACCATGGCATTACACCACGTTTTAGGATTTTTTTTTTTTTTTTATACACTGAGTAAAAAAGTGGGCGAGCCTGTTGTGTACTTCTTCTCTTGCATCCGACAAGAAATCTGCTGCTATTCCATCTTGTCCTGGGGCCTGCCCTACAGTCATAATTTTAAGAGAAATGTTTGATGCGGCTGGTGTTAGTCTGGAACCACTTGTGCCAACTAAAAAGTTACCTATTGGTACCACTGTCTTTGATGTAAACTGTTCCTTGTAGAATTTTTCAACACTCTTCACAATCAGATCTCTGATTTTATATATATATATATATATATATATATATATATATATATATATATAGATAGAGAGAGAGAGAGAGAGAGAGAGAGAGAGAGAGAGAGAGAGAGAGAGAGATGTGTGTGTGTATGTAGACAGATACATGGATGTACCTATATATACCACCACCATCATCACAGCTACCATCAATATCACACCACCACAGCTTCCACCACCACCACCACAGCTACCACCACAACCATCACAGCTACCACCACCACCACAGGTACCATCACCATCACAACCACCACTACTACAGCTACCCCCATCATATCTATCACCATTTCCTGCAGATCAGAGCATCAATGAATTAACATACATTGGAGTGTAGATGCACAACCCCTTTCTCTCTCTCTCTCTCTCTACTTCTTCTTCTTCTTCTTCTTATTATTATTATTATTATTAAGAGACATATAATATTCTAATAATTTCTTTTGCTTACCGCGGCCAGCTTCAAAACCACTGACGCTGACACTGTGCTCGTCTTGCAATATCCATGCATTATACATTTGACATTCGTTTTCAGTTTATTAAGTTTTCACCTGTACGGATTTTTTATTTCTCTCTTCCTTTCTCACATGGCTTGTCATTTTCGCTACGCTGTGACGTTTTCGCACCTCTTTCCAACGCAAGCAGTTAATTCCTGGGACGTTTTTAATCTTATTTCTTATTCCTTCCAAGCTCCACCATTATTCAAATTCTTTTCCACATATTGCTTCCTCCACTCCCGGGGGATCCGTTCTTTTTCTTCCCACCGTTAACTCCACCTGCTTCTCCACCCTCCTTTTCCCTCCCTCCGCTTCGTCTATTGCTTTTCACTCCACAAATACCGTTCGAGCATCTTCTAACAACATTAACCATTTGACTGCTTCGTTTTCTCTCAGCTGAACAAAATCGTCTGGTGTTGGCATAAGCAAAACTGGCACCAGGAACAGAGAAATTTGCTTGAGATAAATTTTAACTCCATGACTACCTTGTATTTTCTCTTGCCACCGGCAGACGATTTTCTTCAATAGGGAGATTCATTGAGATTCAGGGGTAAGAGTAGCCTACTGCCTTAATTATTTCCTTTCACTTCAAGACGCCCTTGCCGAAATGATTCAGATCGTCTGATAACAGTAATAGGAAAAAAAAAAAATACAATGTCACCGGATAGAGTTAGTTAATAGTCTGGCTGCTAAAATTTCTGTTAGCTGAACGAAACCGTCTTTGATTATCCTGAATCATATACCAAGATAAGCCATCAACAGTGAAAGGGTTAGCCAAGCGCTGGTCGTGAACACTTCAGTTTCATTTACTCGTCTTTGTCTCTGTACTTCAACTTTACACATTTGTCTCTCCATTCGCTCTCCAGTTGTGCACTTCTCTCTCTCTCTCTCTCTCTCTCTCTCTCTCTGTATATATATATATATATATATATATATATATATATATATATATATATATATATATATATATATATATATCTCTCTCTCTCTCTCTCTCTCTCTCTCTCTCTCTCTCTCTCTCTCTCTCTCTATATATATATATATATATATATATATATATATATAACCCACTGGTTTCTGTTCAAAATACAGCAGCTGATTACTCACTCTAGATCACATTTAAAGATGCATATGAACTAGTTTACTTAAGTGTATGAGTAGTATACACTTGCTTATTATACACGTGTTAATATTCATCTCTCCTTTGTGTAGTATTACTCTTTCATCCCCGACAAAGTAGGTAATCGATAAGCATACCCTAGAAATGTGTTCAAAGATATTCGTAAAAACTCTTACACTATAAAGTCTGTACACTTAGGGACACAAGTTTACCCTTGATGTCACTGTATGTTTCACAGATACTGCTCGTTCGTAGGTGTCCTCCCTGATGCATCATATTAAAGAGTGTCTTTGAGCAGAGAAACATTTCGAGTTTGGAAGTATCACCCCCCAGAAGAAGCTGAGAGGCAGAAGAGGTGATTTATTGGACGAAACTTTGTCCTTGACTGTACTTGCATTTTTTTTTTTTTCATTCTCCCATTAGGAGCACAGTAAAACAGCGGTTTTGTTTTACGTTTCCTCATGTATCATACTATTTGTCTTAACAGATTAAAACTACAGCTGATGCTTATATATCACTTCCACATATCAGTTACTGACTCGTATAGTTACTGATTAAAACCTTCATAAAATTCATATATCTATTCAATATTGAAGCATCTCCTCCTACCTAAGAACACGCCTACTGCCTGAAACTACCTAACTTCCATTCATTTTAAAAAGTGTAGACTTAATTTTCATTGATAATTAATATCCTGTACAAGACGATTTCATTGGTGACTTGTTTCAAGATTTAAGCAATATCTCCAAACATCGAAATATCTTGGTAAATTTCCCCCACTTCTGGTAAGAGTAAAATGGCCACGAGTGCCACCCTACAATACTCGTGTATTTAATATTCTAATTTTTCCGTAACAAGAAAATACTCTGCTTGATAGCGGGAAACGGCTAAGGTAGATAGAGGCATGAAAATGTATTAAGACTGAGGGCAGACTAAAGAGAGGCAGGGTACGGTAAGAGGAGGCAGGGTAAGACGAGAAGAGGCAGGGTAGGATAAAGAAAGGCAGGGTGGGGCAAGGAATGGAAGAGGAAGGTCAATAAAGGCAGTCTAGTGTACGGAAAGTCAAGGTAGGGTAGGGAGATAAGGAGAAAGAATACAGGGTAGGGAGAGGCAAGGTAGGGAGAGGCAGGGTAGAATAAGGAGAGGCATGGTGGGGTAAGATGAGATAGGGTAGGGAAAAGAGAGGCATAGCGGTGTAGGGAAAATCAAGGCGAGGTAGGGAGACAGGAAGAAGGAATGCAGGGTAGGTTAAGGAGTGGCAGGGTATTGCAAGGAGAAGTAGGGTAGGGTAAAGAGAGGCAGGATTGTGTAGTAAAAGTCAGAGAAGAGTACAGAGAGGCATGGAAATATAGGAAGAGGGAAGGCAGAGTAGAGAGAGCCAAGGCAGAGAAAGAATAGGCAGGCCAAGACAAGAAGAGGCAGGGTATTGCAAGTAGAGGCTTTAGGGAAAAGAGGCAAGGTAGTGTAGGAAAAGTCAGGGGGGAATAGGAAGAGGCATGAAAAGATAACAAAAAGGAAGGCAAGGTAGAGTAAGGAGAGGCAGAGTAGGGCAAGGAGAAGCAGGTTAGGATAGGCCAGACTTTCTTCCATTTCCACCTTAGACGATTCCGGTGCTGTTCCTCCATCACTTCCTCCCTCTGACTTCCTCACGGCTGACATTAAAATGTCTTCAGCTGATGTATTTTCTGCCATCACTGGCCTCAGTACTAACAAGGTATATGGGCCTGATGGGATTCCTCCTGTTGTCCTCAAGAACTGTGCTTCTGTGCGTACACCCTGCCTAGGTAGACTCTTTCGCCTTTGTCTGTCAACTTGTACCTTTCCTTCTTGCTGGAAGTTTGCCCTCATTCAGTCAGTTCCAAACAAGGGTGATCATTCCCAACCCTCTAACTATCGTCCAATTGCTTTAACATCCTGTGTCTCAAAAGATTTCGAGTCTATTCTTAACAGAAAATTTTTAAAGCATCTTTCCTATCACAACCTTCTTTCTGAACATCAGTATGGGTTCCGTCAGGGACGCTCCACTGGCTATCTTCTTGCCTACATTTCGGACTCCTGGTCTTCCTCCTTTAGGGACTTTGGCGAAAGCTTTGCCATCGCACTTGACATCGCGTCTGGCACAAATCTTTAATTTCCAAACAGCCCTCTTACGGTTTCTATCCTTCTATCTGTGCCTTCATTTTCAGCTTCCTTTCTGCTGGTTCTATAGCCGCTGTTGTAGACGGCCATCGTTCTTCTCCTAGATCTATCAACAGTGGTGTTCCTCAGGGCACTGTCGTATCACCAACTCTCTTCCTTTTATTCATCAATGATCTTCTAAGCTCTACATCTAACCCTATCCACTCGTACGCTGATTATTCCACCCTTCACCTTTCCATTCGGTTCCCGCAACGTCCACCCCAGCAGTTACTTCAACAAACAAGGGGTGAGGCTATGGCACACCTAATGTCTGACTTGGTTCGTATCTCTGACTGGGGTAAAAATAATCTGGTTGTTTTTAATGCATCAAAGACTCAGTTTTTACACCTCTCAACCCGACAAACCCTTCCACGGGAGTATGCACTAATGTTTAATAATATCCAGCTCAAGCCTGCGTCATCCTTGAACATGCTTGGGGTTTCATTCCCTCGGGATTTATCTTTGAAAGATCATTTTACATCTCTTGTAAAATCAGCTTCCAAGAGATCAGGTGTGCTAAGCTGACTCCGTGTCTACTTTACCCCTGCACAGTTGTTGACTTTATACACGAGTTTTATTCGCCCCTGTGTAGAGTACAACTCTCATGTGTGGGGAGGCTCCCCACATACAGCTCTTCTCAATAGGGTGGAGTCAAAGGCTTTTCGTCTCATTAACTCTCCTCCTCTTACTGGCGCCCTTCAACCTCTGTCTCTTCGCCACACTGTCGCCTCTTTATCTCTTTTCACTCGCTACTTCCATGGTCACTGCACCTCTGAAATGTCTGCTTGCATTCCTCCACCTCTACGACGGGCGCGTAGCACCCGTCTAGCAACAAACTCTTATCCCTTTTCTGTTCAACTCTCTAATGCAAGAGTTAACCGTTACTCCCAGTCCTTCATTTATGCAACAGGTCAGCTCTGGAACTGTCTCCCTCTGTCCGTATTTCCTACTTCCTATGATCTCCAGCCTTTTAAACTCAGTGTGTCCAGGCATCTCGAAATGAACAGATCTTGAATTTGGCTCACTTTTGTATTGTTTTTGTTTTTTTCTTGGAAGGAATTGCGGACTCCTAGCCTTTGGTTCCTTCTTACTCGCATAAAAAAAAAAAAAAAAAAAGGCAGAGGAAGGGTAGTGCTGGGAGGGACAATATAGGTCAAGGAGAGTCAGTGTAGGGTAGAGACATGGTAGGATATGAAAAGGCATGGCACAGAAAACCAGTGTACGGTAGGGATAGGCACTGTAGAGTAGGGAGATGCAGGGAAAAGTAGGAAGAGTTACGGTTATGTGCTTCTGTTTTAACCTTTTTTCTCCTCACTTCGACCTCCTCCCCTCTGGAGACACTGTCAGACATGTCACTGGGTGATACTGATGATGCTTAGCTGGTCTGGTGCCACTTGGGTGGTTTGGCACATTACCCGCCTCGTTAGGTGGGAGAGAAGTGGGTAGCTGGGGGAAACAGGGCAATGTTGTGCCTCTATTGTGGCCGGTGGGTGACTTGAGCGATGTTACATGTTCGGGCAGGGTGGGGGAACCCGTGTGACCTACTCATCAAGCATAATGAATTTTAGGTGGGAATAACTCAGCACAAAAACTACAATATTTCCTATAGGCTTCCAGAAGGACCGTCACAGCTGCACTGGCAGTCCTTTCAGAAAGACCATTTCAGTCTAAGAAGGTTAAGCTGGAGGTATTAAGCTGCAAATTATTCCATCAGCATATAAAGCATTAACTTGTACTTCTTACAGTCACTTTCCCCTACATACACACCCACTTTCCTTCCTACTTTAGCTCTCTGCCAACCTCCATACCTATCTCCCTGCCTATCTAAATACCTGGCTCTTGCTTACCTACCTCCATATCAACCTCCCTGGCTACTTCCCTACCTTCCTTTCTACCTATCTTCTCGCTACCTACCTACCTACTTACCCACCCTACTCCCTGCCTGTGCCCCTGCCGGCCAACATCTCGTCGTATCTTGCTGTCTACTTCCATGCCTACCTACCTGCCTGCCTGCCTACCTTCCTACTCACCTTCCTATATACCTACCTGCCTATCTACCTACTGTATACTCAGTTTTTTTTATCGAGGCGAAGATGCACTTTACAGATTGGTGATTATTGGCTGAATGCAACTTTACTTCATAATCTAGCATTATTAACTGACAACAAATATCTGAGGGGGAAATTTGGGTTAGTAAATATTTTTTGGACATGTTGCATTCAGCCAGTCATCATCAACCTGTCAAGTGCATCTTCGCCTCAATAAAAAAAAAACGGAGTATAGTTCCCTACCTACTTACTTTCCTACTTGTCTCCCTACCTTCTTACCTTCACTCTACCGTTTCTTCCTGCCAACACAAACATTTCGACATACCTTCCTGTCTACCTCCTTGCCTACCTACCTCCCTGCCTGCCTACCTCCCTATCTACCTATCTGATAACTACCTACCTTTCTATCTAATTGCCTTCCTACTTGCCTCCCTACCTTCTTACCTACCGTTTCTTCCTGCCTACATCCATCCTGCCAACCTACACACCTACTCCCCTGCCTGCCTACCTCCCTACCTACTGTGCACTTCTATCTACTTGCAGCCAACCTCCCGACGTACAGAACCTCTCCGTCTATTTCCCTGCCTACCTCTCAGCCTACTTCTCTACCGGTCTCCCTCCTTGCAACCTGCCTAACTACCTTCTTACCCACCTCTCTACCTACTTACCAGTCAGCCTACCTACCTACCTACCTCCCTGCCTACTTATATCACTGCCTGCTTCCACCACCTAATGAGTTAGCGACACGTGAATATTTATTTATTTTTTTTTATTATATTTATTATATATTACAATTTGCCGGTTTCTAGTGGTCTGTACTAAAAATTTGATGAGAGCATAAATTACCGCATTTTGATCGGCCCATCTAGACACCAATGTTATGCCAATATTTTTGTAAATTGTGATGTTTTCTTGGTCGCTGTGATCTTAGGGTTACTCAGAGCATGCTGACCACTCTGACGATAGCACACTTTCAGGTGGAAAGAATTAGACACCTCAGTCGTAAAAATCGGTCTACAATTACGTCGACTACAGTGCGAACGAACGAACGCAGGAAAAACTGTCATACAAACTGAAACACGAAAAAGCCCTCGACTTCGTCTTCACGATTAACACTACTCCAAATACTGAAACAATAACTACTGCAAATACTAACGATGACAATAATAACCTACTAGTAGCACATAGCACATTCAGTGATTAAATACAAAGTGAAAGCTAACAAAAGGAGCTGCCATCATCTTCATCATCCTAAGACTGTTTCATTATATTTCACTCTTGTGGGTAGAATCCAGAGACAGGAAAAGGAAAGTACCTTCTATGAACAGTATACCATTCACACGTAGCGTCATCTTAAATCTGTTATGGCAATTGATTAACAGGCTGAAATAGAGGTACAGGACTAGCCATGCCCATTTCCTAATTATAACTTATCGACTCACTTCAGTCAATCTTCACTTCTTTTTAGCCTGCACAGCCCATAATTTTTGGTCTCATACGTACTGTACGTTGACATGTACAGCAAACACTGGCATCCTGCAGCTCGGCTGTCCCTCCGTGAGGTTCGCTGAACCGTGTGATAATTACATGAATTTTTACCCCCAGCTCAGGAAAAATGAAGCAATGGTGTGCTTTTAGTACTGACGTACAGTTGCGAAAAAATATTCTACCCCACGATGTCCGTGGCTAGTGGAGATATCTGGCAACTGTCTCTGAGTAGTAAACAGTTCATACGAAGCGAAGCCTCCATGAAAGAACCAGCCACGAACTCAGGCGGAGTGTGGATGACACAGTGGCCTAAAAAAAATTTCTCATTTGTCATTAGCTGAATAAAATGGGTATTATTCTATGTGCGCCACACCCTTGAAATGATCACTGAGATCAAAAGAATGATCATATTATATATCAAAATAAGTGTAAAAGCATTAATGCAACTTAATTACCAGTAGTAGTAGTAGTAGTTGTTCCCTAGGCAGTCTGGCTGAACAGCCCCGAGCCCCTTAGGAAGGCCATGGCCGAGACCGGGCTTTCCCACAGAGCTCTCAAAGAGTGTATGTTGTGTTGTTGGCATAGGTGACTGTGTGCAATGCAGTCTTCCATAAGGTGCCTAATAGTATGGGGTGCTGTGTTGCATCCTGGACAGGCATCAGCAACGGAGTCATCCAGCCTCTTCTGGTAGCTTAACCCTTTAACCACGGGTGTCATTCCAGAATGACAGTGACAAAACTGGACCAAACCGCGGGTGTCATTCTGGAATGATCGCGAATATTTTGAACACCACGCGTTTTCCCGGCGCACAAATAGTCTCACGCAAGAGTAGCTGTCGAGTTCTTTCACGCCAGCCATCCCACACCTCCCTCCTCCAACCCCGAGGGGGCCCCCCCCACCCCTGCCCTGACTCGCGTCAGTCAGTATCTGTCCAGCTCAGTGCGTGATAATGGCGCTCTGTCCCGACTCATCGTTGCTCGCTTCCTCCTCTACAATGATTAGTGCTAGTGTTCCCTCTACCTCTACACCGGTAAAGGAACTGCCAACGGCGAGGCAGAAGGGGTTGAGCACTCCTGAAATTAGAACTGAGCTGGACAAAACTGTAAGTACTACTCTTGATTGTGGCAGTGAAAGTGACACACTCACAGCAAGCAGTGATGATTTGGCAGTGATTGGTGGTGAACCATTTTCCATTGATAGTGACAGTGATGAAAGTGATCGTGTTGATTCCCCCCCACCACCCCCAACTTACTCTGGGAAAGGAAAGGCTCCTATGGGCAAATCTGGTATTGCACGTGGGAAGGGAGTGAAGCGCAGGCTCACGTCTCCCACACCAGGCCCTAGTACGCATTTCCCATCAATTTCCCGTTCCCCTAGCCCTATTGCCCTCACATCATCATCATCATCATCATCTGTCGTGCCCTCTCCTCAGTCTACATCATCTGAGGAGTACGAATTACCAAAGCCTGCAAAGCGAGGGAAGGCAGGCCATGCAGGCCGTGCAGGCAGGCCTAGAACAAAGGGGATGCGTGGCAGTTGGAGGGCAAAGCTGGGCAATAAGCGAGGGGATAAGCGAGGGGATAAGCGGGGTAGAAAGGGTCAAGTTTCACCACGCACCAGGTCAGAAACCCCCCCGCCTGCCCCCCGCTCAGTTCCCTCACCCGCGCCACCCCCCCACTCACCGCCCCCGCACTCACCCCCCTCCCCGTTGCCTCCTGCCTCACCCACCTCCCGCTTGCCTCCTGCCTCACCTCCTGCCTCACCCATTGCCTCCACATCAGCTCCTTCTCACGGGGAAAGGAGTGGAATGCAACCTGCCCCTGCCACTGAACCACGCACAGGGCAAGTGGATGCATTTGTTTGGTCTGACGGTGGAGATTTCCAGCCACACAATCCACCGTTTGATATGACAAATGCTGGAATACAGCCTGCCTTCCCATGCAACGCAGGTGATGAGTTTGTTGATTACTTCCTGGCCTTCCTTGATGATGAAATTGTGCAGCATGTCAGCGATGAGACCAATAGGTATGCAGCTCATTGTGCAGCAGAAGGGCTGGGACCTATTGGCTCACCAAAGCAAGTGTCGTGGTTGCCTGTTGGGATCAGAGAGCTGTATGTGTTTTTTGCACTAATGTTTCTGATGCCCCATATAAAGAGACATGAGTTGGAGGAATACTGGCTCGTGGATGACATAACTACTATCCCTATATTCGGGAAGTATATGTCACGGGATCGGTTCCGACAGCTGCTAGGATACCTGCACTTCGCTGACAATGACAACTCGTCCCAAACTGACCCTTTGTGGAAAGTGAGGGATTTTCTCAACAGGATTAGGGATCGATTTATGCGATTTTTCAGGCCTATGCAGAAAGTCGTCATAGACGAATCCCTGGTATTGTTCAGAGGACGTCTCAAATTCATGCAGTACATCCCCAGCAAACGCCACCGCTTTGGGATAAAGTTCTTTGTGCTGTGTGACTGTGAGACGGGGTATATCCTTGATTTTGTCATTTACTCGGCTAGCACAATGGATGTGAACAGGAAAGACCCCCTTGGCTTCTCTGGCTCCGTTGTAAAAGTGCTGATGGAGAGGTATTTTGGTGGTAATCATGTGCTGTACACAGACAATTATTACACAGCACCGAAACTCTCCAAATACCTTGCTGAACACGGCATTGGCACTGTTGGCACTGTACGGAGCTATAGGAAAGAGTGGCCTAGTTTCCCTGAAGCATCATCATCATCCAGGGGAGATGTTCACCTGAAGAAGTCAGACAAGCTTCTTGCGATCAGGTGGCATGACAAGAAGGTCGTGAATATGATCAGCACCATCCACAAGGGGGAATTGAAGAGAACTGGGAAGGTCAGCTACAGGACGGGAGAGCCAATCATGAAGCCTGATGCCGTCATTGATTATAATGTAAATATGAGACTTGTTGATAAGTCTGATATGATGATTGGCGAAATCGACTGTCTCAGGAGAAACACCCGATGGTACAGGAAGGCTTGCCTGCACATGCTCGATATGTGCATGCTCAACGCCTTCATTCTCTACAAGACACAAGTCGGGGGCATAAGGCAACCATCACTGAGACAGTTTTCGAAGACTGTCGTGCAGCAGCTACTTGCACGATTTGGTCAGGTGACGGCATTGATCCCGAGGCGACACTCTGACACACAACCTGACCGTCTTGAGTGCCGCAATTACATGAGCCGGCACCAGCTTGTGAAATTGCCTCCTACAGCAGGCGGCAGGTTGTCACAGGGCCGCTGCAGAGTATGTTCTACCACCACACAGAGGCCTAGGACGAGAAAAATGAGCACACACCAGTGCCTTGAATGCCAAGTCGCTCTATGTGTAACTCCGTGCTTTGCCGAGTACCACTCTCTGAGTAAATACTGAAAGTGACAGTGATATATAGTGATGCGACAGTGACGTGCTTTGCCAATAATTGTATAATGGATAATGTAGTAATAAGGGATATTTTGCCTAGAAAAAAAAGGAAATATTGGCCAGTATAATAAGTGATACTGTAATAAGAGAATCTGTGGCACTTGTGGAATTCTATGGCACTTATGTAATTCTGTGATGCGCCAGTGACGCAATATAGTAATAAGTGCATTGTAAATATAATGTACATTGCCCATATCATATGTAAAATAATATTAGAAGTTAGAAAGAATGAAAAGATCGCATGAAACGTCAGTGAGCGGGTGCCGCCGCAGTGAAGTGAGGCGCAGCCGCAGTGAAGAGCGGGCGCAGCCGCAGGGAAGTGCCTTTTACCTACCTCAGTGAACACAGAGTGGGTGTTTATCGTATGTACAGTGTTCATATATGTTTATATTACTATTATGAGAGAGTGGTTGGCATTTGGTACTGGTGTGTGAGGCGTAAAATAGTTATTTCACACCCCTCACTTCTAACGGCTCTCCCCGTCCTGTGAAAGTCAACAAAGTCATGAAACCTACATCAATGGAAAGCTGAAGGTTAGTACTTTCTAATGGTACCTTATTTTTTCTCTAGCTTTATTCTGTGCAGAGTTATTAAGGTTTAAAGGTTTGTTTACATTTGGCTGAAACCCCCGCGGGAGAGGACAGTCAGACCAAAACAATACCCGCGGTTAAAGGGTTAAGAGGGCTACTTAATTACCAGTAATATAATGTTCTCCATTAATGTCTCATCTCAGACTGCTGCAGACTACTGCAATAGCAACATATATAAAGTTGAATTGTTGTGTCCAGCGCTCAACTCCTTGCTCTCTGTGCACGAGCGACTGGTCTGGGGTTCCCTTCAAGACCGGGTCTGGAGCATGCAACTGGAGGAACAGGGCATAAAAACTGAGTCAACCAACCTCATGCGTATATTGCCATAAAGATACACAGTACTAAATACACTACGATGAACAATTTAATACACATCTCTGAGATACGGAGGACCCTGGTTGGGCTACCGGTGACTGGGCAGCTACAGGTGTCGTCCAGGTGTGGGAGGGGTCCCGTCAGGCGTGCTCTCTCGCAGGAGACACGGGACCACCGTCAGGGGCCGGATCGTCCGAGGTGGGCTGCTGGGTGGTATAGAGGGAGGCCTTTCCCTGGTGGGGCCTCGATGGGAAGGTTGGCCCTCAGGACTGCCGAACAGGGTGAGCAGGTGCGCTTCCTTGCACCTGTTCCTGGGGGAGGACTGCTCGATGATGGGGCTGGGAAGGCCTCAGCTGGGAGTCCCGGAGACGCCCCTGTGTGGTTGGGGGCTGCAGCCTCATTCGGGTTGAGCGACCATCAGGGACTGCCTGTGGCGTGTCTTCTGCTGGGAGTCTGACAGTGAGGGGCGACATAGGGGCACTGGCTGCAGGGATCGTATCCCCAGACTTACTATGGGGCCACTCCAGATCCCTGCAGCTCCTCTGGGGGGCTGGCTCCATGGGTAGAGCGAGAGGGGTGTCCCACTCGGTCTCTGGAGAGGCGAGGCAAGCAAGGGACGCTACCCTTGAGAGGCATCACAGGAGTAGTGGACGAGAGACGGATGGTGGCTGTTCCCTCCCCGATGGACACAAGGGGCACCGACACGGTTCTGCTTGACCCTGGGACAGCAGGCGAGAGAAGGATGGTGGCCATCGCCGCATCCTGCTCCCTATGGAGGCAGCAGATGAGGGACGGACAGTGGCCAGTACCTCCCCGGCACGGATGGTGGCCGTCGCCACAGTTCTGCCTTGCCCTGAGCCAGTAGATGAGAGAGGGATGGTGGCCGTTCTCTCCCCGGTATGGATGGTGGCTGTTGCCACGGTTCTGCTCCCAGCAGAGGCTGCAGGTGAGGGAAGGACAGTGGCCATTCCCTCCCCGGCATGGATGCTGGCCCTGGCCGCGGTCCTGCAGGGGGTGGTAAAAGAGAAGCGTACAGTGGCCGTCTTCTCCCCGCATGGACGGTGGCCGTCGTCGCGGTTCAACCTGGGACTGTCAAGGAGCAAGTCCCCCTCCCCCGATCCTGGCAAATACTGGTCTGGCTCAAGAGTAGTGCGGTGGGTCGGCGTACTTCCCGCAGGCTCCGTTGAGGGGAATAGGGGCACATGGTGGCGGGGGATGTATGCCCGTCTCGCTTGGGCCCTTTTCGGACCTCCCTGTGGTCTCCCTTTGGTGCTGGTATTTCATGAATAATGGATTGTTAGATACTTTAATAATACTATGTTGAATGAATCAGGGAAAAATATTACAGTTGATACTGAATGATTTGAGATTTCATCCACACTCAGGCCAACTGGGTTCGTGGCTGGTTCACTCATAGTGGCTTCGTATCAGCTATTTATTACTCGGAGAGAGTTGCCAGATATCTCCACTAGCCATTGAAATTTTGGGACAGAATATTACGCAAATTGTGGGGCAGGTAATATAACGTCAACATGTCTGACATCAGCTTTTTTTTTTTTCTTTATCTGCAGGCTCTAGCATGAGTGAATGTCCGTTATAGGGCCCATGTGAAGGGCGTGATCACTTTGAAGCCCATTACAACAGCAGTCCTATAACTTTAATAATTTTCCTTGTTCTCTCTAGTATCATACGAAATAAATGCAAACATTGTTATAGCACACAAAGAATAAAAATCATTCTGTTTAACTAATGATATATGGCAAACAAAATGATTTTAGGCAACTGTGTCGTCCACACTCCGCTGAGTTCGTGGCTGGTTCCTTCATGGAAGCTTCGTATGAGCTGTTTACTACTCAGAGACAGTTGCCAGATATCTCCACTAGCCACTGAAATTGTGGGACAATATTTTTGTGCAACTGTACCAGATTTAATACGAACATTTAAGATAACATTCGTTAACACTAGCATTTAGTCGGTGCTAATATATTTAAATTAATTGAAAAAATGTATTATGCTGTATACTTCTCTAGTTATGAATACCAAAACCACACTATTCACAACGAAGAAGACTCCATGGTATGACAGCACATATTTAAGTGAACAGATTTTCTCGTGGATGAAGCTTATCAGGTTCAGTCACACAGATAATTTACAGAGTAATCTCTGAGTTCCGACATAAAAATTCCATCAAGACGTCACTGGTTTGTCAAAAGAATGCAGATCTAAGTAACTTATTTAAAAACAGAAATACTGAATGAAGCGCAATGGATTATCATTTCTGTTTTTTAATAGCAAGAACCAGTAATGGCAAACTCTTATGAATAACTGTGTGCATTTTCATAGCAGCTTACGATGTAGTGAGGATAATAATTTCAGAATGCAAGGATTTGATTTCGATGCATCACAATATAAATAAAAATGTTTATTAATGTAATAGATATGATTAACTACCAAGTACTGCCACTTAAAGTATAAACGTATTTATTATGTTATTATAAGAGGTACCAAAAAAAAAAAAAAAAAGTTAAAATCTAAGTTAAATAAATGAAGATTAATTAAACCGGAATGGTAAAAATGGAAGCAACAAGTAAAAAAGTTTAGATACTAAAAAAGTGTAATAAGAATCGTATAAACTATAAACGATATTCTATATATATATATATATATATATATATATATATATATATATATATATATATATATATATATATATATATGCCGTGTGTGTGTGTGTGTGTGTGTGTGTGTGTATCATATAAAAAAAAAAAAGATAAAAATAACATGTAGCCAAAAACATCAAAAAATAAAATGAACTGCGCACAACAATAAATATAAAAACCATCAAAATGAAGGTCTTACTACTCGGCATGTTGTTCGCAATGATGACAGCGAGCAACAAGACACCCTAATAAGTCTCTGCACAAATAACCGACGGCAGAACAACTTCACCACGATTTTTCTGAACATATGCTTCCTAATTCTGCGTCGGGGTTTGGATTTCTCTTCCTATTTTCCACACGATGCAATTATGATTTGACGTGGGAAAGTACTTTAGTTTATTCGAGGAAATTAATGATTCCTGGAAAGGCGGGACAGGTCTAATGTATAGTACAGTACAGTCAGAGGCAGAGGCTCGCCAGTGTTTTTACTTCTTGCACTCAAACTTTCCACTTATGGCTAATAATTGTAAGTTGAAAAGATCTGGCACGTTTTACTGCCCATCAATGTTTAATTTTTATATCATTTGTGAGGGAGGAAAGTGAAGAGCATGCATCAGGTGTTCAGTTGATGCAATGAAATACCTGGAGAACTTTTGTCCCTTCCTGTACACGGTTGCTCATATGAGGCACATGACTGAATGCCTTTGAACTGCTGACCTTTACCTTAACACTGTCACTCCCCTCAGTCGCTTCATTTTTGCCACTCATCAGTTAGTGAGTCAGCCAGTCAGTCAGGGATTTTGTTTGTGTCAATATTCGAGCAGTCGTTGTGCGTTAGATACTCGGAGCACCTCAGCTAGTCACTCGTTGTGCTTCAGCCAGTGCCTAACTGTGGGTCAGCCAGAGTGGTATTGCGTTATCCAGCCATTAGCTAAGCATCAATCGGTTGCTTATTGGTCATCATTCAGCTGCTCGCTGTCCCTCATCCAGTTACTCCTTGTGCACCAGTCAACCCAGTCATTGTGCGTAGGTCACTCACTTCGCAACATTCAGTTACTCATTGTGCATTAGTTTATCCGAAACATATAATGGCAGCTATGAACACAATTTTCCAAGGTTTCTTTTGCTTAGGAGTCTCTAGCAGCCATCCTTATATGTTAATTTCTTCATATGACAAGTTACTATACTCCTTTATACTGATTGTGCAAACTAGATAGCTAATCAGAGATATAATCATAATGCATGAGAACATTAATGTGTAACCTACATTCATGAACCATGAAGAAAGAGATGCAATAGAGGTTCCTACACTAACGAGACTATGACCCGAAAGTCCTTACCTCTTAGCCAGTGACAAAATTTTACTGCGTCAAGCTGACAGAGATCAGGTTTTTAATATGATCTCTGTCATTTATTAATATCCTCAATTGCCTTGTTAGAAACAGGCTGTCAGCAAGTCACATATGATCATGAAACGTACCAGTACACCTTACAAAAGTTAATTGTGGTGAGAGAGAGATAGAGAGAGAGAGAGAGAGAGAGAGAGAGAGAGAGAAAGAGAGAGAGAGAGTTATTGAACCTTGTTTCACTGATGCTGAAATTGACTTAATAATTGTGTATATATTCGTGAGTGCCCACCAGGTAGCGTTCAAACCGGTGTCAGTCACATCGTTGTCAGTTACCCGCCAAAACGAATCACCTGTCATTGGACATCGGCTATCCTGTTTAGACACATCAATACCTTTCACAGTGGCCGCTATAAGTACTCGTCGCCATAACAACCTGTCACCATAACTAACTCGTACAGTATCTGTCAATCATCACTATTCATCACCATCATCATCATCGTCACTATTCAGATAATCAGCAGCAGCAGCAGTAATTCATTCCGGAACAAAAGTTGCCCCCAGCTTATACCAATTTGGTTTATTTGTTGAGTTCGATCGTTCAACCCGTTCTTTCAGATTTATAAATTTTCCCTTCCTCTGGTTTGTTTGTCCAACATTTTTCTAATTTCATCTCCAATTGTCAGTCCACTTTAGTTGTCCATCTGTTATCTGTCTTGCTTTTATAGTGTATTTCTGTAATACATTTGTCGGTTCCATAAACCAAGAAGCTTTCTTCTTTTCACTCCATATGATGCCTAATTATGTACAATACTTAATTTTACTCTCTAAGCACTCCAAAGTGTACGTTTTATAAACTTTCCTAATTTCTAAACTTCTGATTCTTAGGCTAAGAGTCGAATTTAAAGAGTCGTTAATGTCTCTCTCTCTCTCTCTCTCTCTCTCTCTCTCTCTCTCTCTCTCTCTCTCTCTCTCTCTCATTTTTATTTTGATCAACTCACCTGTTCTTCACTTGCTTTGCCAGTAATTAAAATCTTTGTCCTAAATAGTGTTATCATGACTAACATTAAGCCCTCTAAAAGTCAATCCGCATCCCAGGAGCCTATTCCTGTACTGATCACTTTACCCTTCTGGAACTATTTTCTCCCAACGGGAAAACAGAGAAGTCCCATCTCAACAAATTTTCTGCCATGAACCTATTTTTACGCATCGGACTTGTTTCCACTTGGACTTATTTCGCCCACAGACTTATTCCCTATGGACCTGTTTTCCTATATGCACTTGTTCCAACCATTGCCCTATTTACCCATGGGCCATTTGCCAAATGGATCTTTTATTCTTCCACCCCCCCTCCCCCCAACGGACATACCTACCACTCACCCAATGTGGTCAGTCACAACAATGGCACGATGACTCCACCAGTCCACACACACACACACACACACACACACACACACACACACACACACACACAGGGGCACAAAAGATTGAACAATACAGATGAATACCATATCCTTAGGCACATGAAAAGACTGATCGTGGTTGTTAAACACTGGTTCGTTTTCATCGTTGAGCCATTTTCAACTCCTGTCGAATTCGCCATTCATTAATTGTAGATCCTCTCACAATTTTTTAAAAGACCTATGATGTCAAGAATAAGATCAGTAAATATCCCGTTTCCTAAAAAAAAAAAAAAAAGTTTACTAATATGTGTGCATGTTATCCCAGTGGTCTCCAGAAGCGCCACCAATCTCACCACTACCACTAAGTTTTTTAACCAGGAATGTTCCTGTTTGTCTGTCAACAAAGTATTGCAGAACATTTTTTTTTTTTTTAACTAAAGCCCTCTCTCGCCAAAAGTATTTGCTACCTAAGTTTTGTTAAAACTACAACATTTTCATAGTCATATTGCAACCAGCCGAGTCAACCTGCCACTACATACTGTACCACAGCAATCATGTACGATAGGTATCATCAACTACCGTACTGTATATACTTGTAGCTTCAGTCTCAGCTGCCTACCAAAAAAATCACTAGCAAATTAAAGGACCACTAACACCAGTCGTTAACATAAATGCATACCACTGTACTGTCTATCTTTTCTTAAACTTTCGATAAGATGACGTGTTTTTAATCTTTTTCTTACACTTGCCAGACGATTTTATTCAAAGGAAACTCTTACAGTTAAAAACAATCTCCTTTAATTTTGTCGAAACAGTGTCCTCATTTGCAGCTTATTCTTTTCCTTCCAGACATATTTATTCAGCTTAGGGGTAGTTCTCGAAGTGAAGGGACTAAGTTTATCTGACCTTATTTAACATTACACCTAGACACCACCACAAGTAACAACAGTAACATCACACAAACATCATCCACCACATTGCTATCTACCCAACACGCACTATGCTGCACAATACTAACACCATACGAGATGGAGTGACCGACCGCCGTCCACTGCTTATATTTCACACTGACCGCGAGCGCACAGTTGTCGCACCTAACATGACGCGTGACATGACGGAGAGTGATATGATCTAATCCCTCGTGTCGACCCTTGGAGGTGACGCAGACATTACGGGATGTGACGGGGTGATGTGATGCGTGACGTGAGGGCCTGTAAAGTAACTGGATGGGACGCATAGGTAGTTAGTGAGGAATACTGGAGATAGTTTACATTTATTTGGCAATAGCGTGCATCGTGGATGATATGATGAGCTAACGAAATTAACTGATTCTCTGCTTGAACCACAGGTAAAACGAAATGAAAAACTGACTGACAAAAATGACAAGCCGACTAAAAACTTACTGAGTGGCTGAATGAATGACCGACTTAATGAGTAAAATGACTGACACTCCAGTCCTGGAATAAAATGATAAGCAGAAAGTTGCATTGCAAGGTCGATGAAAACTTAGTCGACATTAATATGGTCATGCACCTTCCAATCGACACTTGCCATGGTCGTACTGAAAGGATGAAAATCATGGATTAAAAAAAAAAAAAAGTTAGGATAATCAGAGAGCAGCACTTCAGAAGCAGACATTATGTTTGATTTTTTTTTTTTTTCTCGAAAAGACGGTTCCTCAGATTTAGACCAAATTCTTAACACCAGGAACTCGATGCTTTATTTTGCTGACGTGCCAAGAGTAGGGTGTGGTGTGCACCTGGGTATGCTGTGTATCTGGTTGGCTGCTATTTATTTTCCTTGTCTATCTTTACTTCAGCATCTGTCACACTAATTCCTCTCTCCTTTGCTGCTCGTCTCTCATATTTTATACTTCACTTACTATTCAACATCTCTATCAATTCAAATATACCGAGAATAATAAATATAACAGGTTCCACTGCACATTTTCATAAGCTCAAGATCTTCCGCAAACACACTCGTTCTTACCTGCAGTATACGTGATCTTGTACTTGTAACTTCTTCAGAGGAAGAAACAAAGTCATTCTCACCAAGACTGCCGATGTGAACCCAGATAACCATGGCCTAAGTTTTTAATTTCGTCTCAGCTTCTGATGATCGTGAAGTGTCAAGGTGGTACATCAGCTCAGTAGCTAATTATAGTGAAGGCACAGACGAGAAATTGACGCAACGGTGACGCTGATTGCCGTAAAGTTATGATAACCCTGAAATTTAGCTGAGGAAGGATATGGCTGTTACATAAAATAAAATGCATACCCTGTAAACTAAGACTGTTTAATGAGTTTTAAGTGAGGCACTGATTACTCGATTTGAGCTGGTTGAATCAAAGCTAGTCAACATTTGCACATAACGACTGCTGTTATGCTGTTTGAAGGTACGGATTGTGTGTGCCCGATCAAGGACCAACACTACACAGCACTGCCACGAAAACTGATTACCCGGAGGGAACATAATTTACACAAGGCTCTCGGCAGCGTGCAGCGGGGATCTTTTGTTGTCATGCATCCTGTGTGTTCCGGCACCTGCGGCAGGGAAGCCACGAAGATGAAATACAGCATGTAGGAAATGCAGCATGGTGGAAAAAGTAAGTCCTTGCCAAGGCAACAGATGATACACACACTAAGTTCTAACTGACTCTATTAAAAGTTTCTGGGTGTGGGTTACATTCAATCTATCATTATCATTCAGTGACAGGAAAACATCCATACTTAAAACTGTATTGGCAGTCATGAAAACTATAAAATTTTCTTTTACAGAATATCATGGAATCTTTTCATAAAAGTATGAAACAATAAGCTTGGTAAATCTGTGTGACCGGATTAGAGTAGATATTACGGAATCGGTCAGTTTTGTAAGCTCTGTAACACCACATCCTTGCCAGTATGTTCTACACATAGTACTGTTATGAAGGGGGATTTGCCAGTTAGGTAGTCTCGTACCTTGGAGACGTTTCTGGTATCGTAAGTTTCGGTACGAGTCGTCAGAGTTGCCAGTTTGCCTGATGTTTGTAAGCATAGTTATTTCGTAAGTTATGCATTAATTTTTATGTACCTTTTCTCTGTAATGTTTTATTTAAATGATTGTTTGTTAAATCATGCAGTTTAAGTTCGTATGGTAAATGATTTAGAGTGTTACGTAATGTAGGAAAACTCTAGCATGTTTTGATGTCTCGTAGTTGGTAACTGTTGTTGCTAGGGGCTGATGCAAGACAGTATGTCCTAGAATGTTGGAGAAGTGGACGTTTCTAGAACAATGCAAGCTTATATAATGATGGGGAAGAGCTTAGTCAGTCAGTCAGTTTGGAGTTTAGTCGGGTTTCACGTCAGTTTGTGTGAAGTGCAGTTGGTATTGGTGCAGTCGGTGTCAGTGAAGATTGTATATTTTTGGTACTTGTGAAAACAGTGGCAAAAAGTGACGGGTTATTGAAGTTTGTATATCAGTGGAACTTGAGAAGACGGTGAAGTGTATTAAGTGTAATTAGTCAGTGAAGATTATTTTCAGCACTTGTGTAATAAGTGAAATGTTAGCAAGCATTAAGTGTAATAACTGTGAAGTGTTGTTAAGCATTAAGTGTAAGAACAGTTAGTAAAGTGTGTATAGCTTCAGTGCTTGTGAGAACAGTGAAGTTGAAAAGCATTAAGTGGAACTATTTGGAAAATAAAGACAGTGAACTTTAAGGAGCCACTGTTTATTTTCGCCTCAGCTGATCTTGTGTACAGCACACCTAAAGGCAGACCATAAGAAGAACAACTCACTGGGCAACATCCTTCCTATACTGTACTACTGCTGTTGGAGCCTGTGACAGTGCGGGGACTGGGACGTAACACTGGCGTCAGGAGTGAGGATTATTATTTAGGGCTACAGTGAGTCTAACCTTCGACATGGAAGCGGAAGGTGTGAAAACAAAATCTCCAGCTGCGCAGGAGGACGAGGTGCCTTTGGCGGCAATTTTGGAGCTAATACAAGTACAAATTCGAGAACACAAAAAACTGTTACAGACCATAAATGAAGAAAAAAAAAAAAATCAGAAATGAAACTGCCTTTGGCGGCAATTTTGGAGCTAATACAAGTACAAATTCGACAACACGAAAAACTGTTACAGACCATAAGTGAAGAAAATAAAAAGCTCAGAAATGAAATTAAAGAACAACTACATTCACTGAATAAAGCAGAGAAAGAACTCAAAGAACTATTAGAGGCACAACATGAAGAATAAAAAGATCGATATGAGCAACTTCAAGAGGCATCAGAGGAGCAACAGGGCGAATTACAACTGACCATGCAAGGACAGCCAGATGCATTCATTGGGGAAAACAAAGAAGAAAAGCAACAGCTTAAGGAGGAAGTAGATGCCAAGCTATAGCAGCAGAAGTATGAGGTAAGCAATACTGTGACAGGGTGTAAACAGCATGTAGATGAACAATTGAAGACAGTTGATGAAGAAATAGTGACGGAGTGCAAACAGCCTGTGGAAAACCAGCTGAAGATTAGCGAGGGAATAGTGACAGAGTGCGGACAGCATGTGGACAACCACCTGAAGATTAGTGAGGGAATAGTGGCGGAGTGCAGACAGCATGTAGACGACCAGTTGAAGTCAATTAGTGAGGAAATAGTGACGGAGTGCAGACAGCATGTAAATAACCAGCTGAAACATGTAGTCAATCATGAGAAGATAATTAATGAGAAATTTGAGGCTGTAGAGAAATATTCCACTGCTGAGCCTCATGTTAGTGTACAGGGAGCGTATGAAGGGAATGGACAGTGTATGGTGAATCTTGACGGATCCCGGGCATCTGAAGATGGCATTACAGGGCTAAATAATCAGAATGCAGAAGTTGTAAGTCCTGGACTTAATTATGATGCCGCAGTTATTAAGCCCCAAACCAGTGAAGTGCATGGCTATAATGGGGATCCAGTTAAGAAGAAACCTCAAGAAAGTGATGGTAGTGTATCTTGGGAAGCTTACCGTGCACAGTTTGAGTTACTTGCAGATCAGAATCGTTGGGATGATAAGAGGAAGGGTGCAGAAGAACCACCACCCAAAAAATGCAGGAGAACCTTGATGAATAGTGTGCGAGAAGACAGGACAGATGACATGCAGTGTAGTAGGAATGGAAATCATAGGAAGAACTGCAGCTGTACTGAAGTGACGGGGCTGGCGTCAGACGAAGAAGACCTGGGGAGGATGCAGATTGAGGGTGCAGATTTGCAACGGTGCTGGAGTGGCTGCAGCGGAGTGCAGTGCGACCATCATGGGGAGGAGTTTCCAGGTTGGGCCCTGCGACCGGAAGCTGCTGGAGTCAGTGGGACCTTCTTCGTTGCAACGGACTACTGGAACGTCAGTTGGAGACGCCCAATGGCCTCAGCGAGTGTTGGCAATTGGTGGCTCCGAGGAAGATGAGGTCTGAGATCTTGGATAAGTCCCACAACCAGATCACTATTGGGCACCTGGGAAGCCGGCTGCGACACAAGTTCTACTTGATTGGCATGCGTCAGGATGTTGAACAGTGGTGTCGGACCTGTGATGTGTGCTGTGTCAAGAAGACGACCAAGACCTTCTGGGAGGAGTGGATTATGTGGAAGAGCTAGGACATCATCAGAAGCAGCATAGAAGACCTGATAAGTTGAAAGATTATCTTGTGTATAGTTAAATGTTTCATTAGAATTAGGGTTTATGTTTATGTTTGTGTATACTGTATAGTTTTGTCGGGACGACAAAGAACTAGGGAGGGGGTAGTGTTATGAAGGGGGATTTGCCAGTTAGGTAGTCTCTTACCTTCGAGACGTTTCTGGTACCGTAAGTTTTGGTACGAGTCGTCAGAGTTCCCAGTTTGCCTGGTGTTTGTAAGCATAGTTATTTCGTAAGTTATGCATTAATTTTTATGCTCCTTTTCTCCGTAATGTTTTATTTAACCAGCCCCATCCCGACCACTTTTCCACCACTGACTCCCCCCAATCCCGACCATTTTTGGAAATTTTTTTTTTTTTGCTCAAACCTCCATTTTTGATGAGAAACATCGAAAATTCATAGAGAAATCGCTCACCTGAGGTTTAAAATACTCGATACAGGTAGGAGTACCTCCTTACCTTACTGGGTTTTCTAACAGGCTGGCACCAAAGAAAACGAGTTCTATGGGAGGATAACTATTTCACACCACTCAAAAACGGTATTTATTTATTTACTTGGTACGAATTTATATGTAGTACGAGAGTATATTGGTTTTCAAGCAGTTATATAGGCAGTATAAGCAAATGCTTCATTCACTAACTCATCATCACCAGTCCTGACCTTTTTTTGCCACATTACCTGATCATCATTTCTGACTGTTTCTTCCTCTAATGCTATGTAAAGTTTATCCTCCACATTGTCATTGATTGGGGAATCACTCTGGCCCTGAATTTCGTACCGTGGCATGACATGGTTTTACTGACAAGGTCACTGATAACAGGTGAATTGCTGAGACAATGATGTGCAGGGGGGGGAGGAGATCATGCTGGGTAAGGCATTGTCCCTGCCTGGCATCTTGTAGAGGAAGGTGTCACGTGTATACGTACCAAAAATCACTTGCGAAAATTGAAAATTGTGCAAACTAGGGACCTTGCAATTGATTTGCATTTATGTACGTCGACGGGATTGGCAGTGACAAAATGTGTGGACGTTAAAGAACGTCGACGGGATGCTGTGGGTTAAATGATTGTTTGTTAAATCATGCAGTTTAAGTTCGTAGGGTAAATGATTTAGAGTGTTATGTAATGTAGGAAAACTCTAGCATGTTTTGATGTCTCGTAGTTGGTAACTGTTGTTGCTAGGGGCTGATGCAAGACAGTATGTCCTAGAATGTTGGAGAAGTGGACGTTTCTAGAACAATGCAAGCTTATATAATGATGGGGAAGAGCTCAGTCAGTCAGTCAGTTTGGAGTTTAGTCGGGTTTCACGTCAGTTTGTGTGAAGTGCAGTTGGTATTGGTGCAGTCGGTGTCAGTGAAGATTGTATATTTTTGGTACATGTGAAAACAGTGGCAAACAGTGACGGGTTATTGAAGTTTGTATATCAGTGGAACTTGAGAAGACAGTGAAGTGTATTAAGTGTAATTACTGTCAGTGAAGATTATTTTCAGTACTTGTGTAATAAGTGAAGTGTTAGCAAGCATTAAGTGTAATAACTATGAAGTGTTGTTAAGCATTAAGTGTAAGAACAGTTAGTAAAGTGTGTATAGCTCCAGTGCTTGTGAAAACAGTGAAGTTGAAAAGCATTAAGTGGAATTATTTGGAAAATAAAGACAGTGAACTTTAAGGAGCCAGTGTTTATTTTTGCCTCAGCTGATCTTGTGTACTGCACACCTAAAGGCTGACCATAAGAAGAACAACTCGCTGGGCAACGTCTTTCCTATACTGTACTACTGTTGTTGGAGCCTGTGACAGTGCGGGGACTGGGACATAACAGTATTTTTGTATATTTGATGTGATATTTTTCCCAGTTAACGGCAGACAGTTTAATTCACCTGAAAGGTAAGCCATAAAACCCCTTAATATGTAAAAATCAATATAACATAAACACTGAAAAATATACGATACGCAGCGATGTTAAGGAGCCATATCTTGAAATTTTTCGTAAAACAAGAGGTATCAGAGACCTTCCTAAACCTAAGAGAGTACTTTCAACTAGGGTGGGAATGCCGTCATTCATGCTTGCTCGCACATCATCCTTATCAGTTTATTTCTGAGCCTGGGACGTTCTTTATGCAATCTGTGTCAGTATTAAGACTATAAAAAGCAAACAAGAAAACAGTAAGTTGTTGTGTTGGTGGTGGTGAGTGACCCTGGTATCTCTGAGCAAACCCATCAATTGCAGGCAAGCAACCACCTCTCCAGGGCCGTCCCGTGCAGTGGACTGATGTTACCTTCCAGTAGACAGCTACAGCGCGCTGCAGAGAATAGTTGGTTAACGGATGAACGTCACATATGGGTCTCCAACCAGTAAACAGTAGGTCCATAGAAGGCTATAGGGTTGGAGCAATTACACTTCAAAACTTTAATTACAATTACAATTACTTTTTTTGTTTTAAAATTACAATTATTATTATTACAAATACATTTGGGAATAGCAATTACATTAACATTACAATGACAGTAAAACAAAATCAGTTATACTGTAATTACAATCATAATTACAAATTCTGGAATTTGGAAAAGAAAACGTTATGTTTAAGAAAATTACAGATTTGGCCTTTATTTACAGTGGAACAAACTAATTTGAAAACAAAAATCAAGATTTCTTTTTTGTACAAGTTGCAGACAGTAACTAAATAGCCTGTAGTGTTTCAACAATTCACTGTTGCACTTATTAACACTGAATGGAAAGAAGTGACACCAAGTTGAAATTTGTTTGCAGTGAAATACTTTTTGGCAATGCTGAAAACTCGCCATGATGGACAGATGTAGCAGTACACCCAATTACCTCTCTTGCAAGGTTCTTCAGTGGATGCAAAGCTTGTGACACATCTTTCCAGTATAGCACTGGATCACTGGAAAATGGCAGAGTTCCTTCCACTACATAATGCTCAACAAAAGACTCACTGACACTGCTTCCCTCTGATCCCCGTTGATTTTGGAGCTTTGATGAACAGTTTGGTATAAAAGAGAACAGCCTGGGTCTTTTTTTACTTCAGAAATCCTGCTGCTAAATCATCCTTCTCACACTCTTTATTCATTGTTGACCCCTAATGAACCACTTTCAATTCTTCAAGCATTTCCTTGACATATGCCAGTGTCACGAATTCATGAGATTGTGTATTCTACAAATCCGTGACCCAGTACTCAGGTGAGAAAACCACGAACTCTAGTGGAAATCCCACTGTATATCACTCAGTTCAACTTTCCTCATATGCACTTCGATCAGGATGGCTTTTCAGAACATTCGTCACAGTTTCATAAGTGACCATTCTTATGCACGACATTAGTGCCTTCACTGAGTGATTTTATTGTGTGTGTATATCATTTGCCCTCTTTACATTGACCGTTAAAGTTAGGCCACGCCTACTTCTGGAGAACATGGTCATCTCTTAACCCCCTTCCCAGCTTGAACTCAGTCAGCTTTGGACCGCCTCGAGGGTAGGATCATTTGTGCCCAGCGCACAGAGCAGCTTCACCATTGTACAGCGATTTCCTGGATCTCCACCTAGACGGTGATCGGCGAAGTGAGCTTAGCAGCGAATAGCAGCACTTGGTGTTCAACACACAGACGCCCAGTCTTTCGTAGCTTCAGCTCCGTTCCCTCCACTGACCAGTATTTCTGTTCATTTTTCTAGGCTTAAGTCTGATTAGCTTTTGAATGAGCGAGTGAGTGTATTTCCTTTGTTATTTGAATTCACGAGTCCCCCTGTGACCGTGAATTCCCCTTTTGAATTCATTTTGAGATTCATGTAACGTAATTTGATTTTCTATCTATCTGTCTATCTATTGCCAGACGCCTCAATTCAGTTTGGGGTGGCCACAAACAAATCGCCTCCAAGTCGCCCTGTCCCCCGCCATTTCACTGCCCTGCTCCCAACTCACACACCCCTCTCTCATATACCTCTCCACCCCATCCCTCCATCTCATCCTCGGCCTCCTCCTCCCTCTTCCCCCCTCCACCTCACTCACATACACTCTCTTCGTCAGTCTTTCACCCTCCATCCTCTCCACATGGCCAAACCACCTCAATGTGTTCCTCATAACGGTTCCTATCACATCCACATCCACACCACAACGCTTCTTTATATCCTCATTCGTCAGCCTGTCTCTCCATATGACTCCACAGGCTTCTCTTAAATAACTCATTTTATTTTACTGTAATTAAAAAATTTACAGTTCTTTCCTTTGAGCTTAATGTAACGTAGACTCATGTTTTATTTCTCCAAGCTTACTTTAGTTTGCCACTCTTAGTTTGCACAAACTCTTTACATTATTCACAACTGATATTTAAGCCAGTTCTTCCATATTTAAACTTAAATCCATTGTGCCAGCCAGGAGTTAAGCATCACCAAGAACTTGTCTATTAATTAATATTAATTATTGATTGCCAGGGGGAAAAGATTACACTTTCTCAAGAGACTAACAGTACTAACAATCAGCATTCATGAGTAGATTAGTCTCCACTGTGTACTGTTGAGAAAGTTTATAAATTTCTCATCTTTAGAGAATTGGCAAAGTAAGCCAGCATAAAATAAAACTTACTACTTTATTTCACAAGTCAATTGTTTGTCTTTACTTTCGAGTAATATCAGAGCATTTATATTTTAAATTTACATCCCCCCGTGACATCTGGCAACCTCACCAGGATATTAACTCCTAGCTCTACAGTTATTAACGAAAGAATACTCACTCACTCTCACCTAGGTATTTGTTATCATTAAAGTCTATAGGCACTATCTTACTGGTGGTTCTTGATTCGTCTCTATTAATTTTACATAACAGTTTTCCCAGTTAGTTGCATTTGTTCATTATTTTCTTTGTTTACCAGTTTAACTAGATGAAACTGGTTACCACCAGCCTGTGCCTATATTCTTTACTTTTGATTATTAGCATTTCTCTGCAAAACAGCAGTCAGTACTCAGTCTTTACTCCACTCAGTCATAGTTGAATTAGCATCATGCCAACTAATATATATGTACAGGAACCCAAAGATATGGGGCTCACCGATCCCAAGGAAAATAAAGACTATGTGCTCTCATGGTACACGCTTGAACAGCAGCGTGAGAGTGATGCCCATGAAGAGCATAAAATTCAACATGAACACGAGCGAGAGCAATGCTAGGGACAAGCGAGAACAGTGCGAATACAAGTGTGCCGAGTGCGAGGCATGTGAGAAGCACGAGCTTGAGGTGTTGAAGCTCAAGCGAAACTCCTTGGTTTCAGGCAAATCTGGTGCAGCCGACCCAAGCTCCACGAGTGCTCTCCCTACACATGTTCTGGCAACCCCACACCTCAAGCTTCCTTCATACAAGGAAGGCAAGTGAATCGAGCCATTCATAGCTCGTTTCGAAGACATGGCACAGCTGTACCAGCTGGATGAGGCAGCTAAGTGGCTCCAATTTCTTAGCTTGTTTGAGGGCCCAGCCCTTGATATTCTCCACAGATTTCGTGGAGACAATCTCACGTTTGAGATGATGAAGGCTGCACTCATCAAAGCGTATGGTCTCACAGTTGATGATACCAGGAGTCAGTTCATGAGGGTGCATCTCCAAGAAAAGGAGACTGCTGTTCAGTTCCTCGATCGGCTTACTGCTTACTTAGATGAGTGGATGGAGAAAGATGAGACCCCTCCCACGTGAGAGGGGATAATTGACCTTATGCTGTGCACGCAGCTAGAAAAGTCATGGCCTGCTGAGCTTATGGCTCAGCTTAAGATCTGCCTGGTAAAGGATGCCAGCCAAATGGTGGAAAAGGCTGATGCATTCTTCACTGCGTACGGGTACCAAACTCGTAAGCAATAGAACTGGAACAGGAAAGCTGACAAATCTGGGAAGCCATCTCAGACTGAACCCCAGCATCAAGGCCATTCTCAGAATAATGGCCAAGGTCCAAACAAACCGCAGAAGAAGGAACAGGGGCAAAATACTCAGAAACCCAATTGGAAGAGGTACAACAAGTACCCTAACCAGCAGCAGTATCAGCCATGCAACCAACAGTTGGGACAATCCTTTTCAGCACCAGCCCCAGTGTATTGGAGGGAGAAGGCAAACGCAACCTTCATTCCTCAACAGCAGTATGGTGGTGTTTTCCCTAGCAGCACAGGTACTTCCCCACAGTTCACCAGTCCCCCTGCGACAGTGAACCCTCCTTCATTGGTGGTCAATGTTCCATCTCCCCAGATGGTGAGTAGGACCCCTCAGGTATCTGATTCTCAGGGCACCATGTTTGCCGCATCGTTCATTCTGCAGCCTTATCAGTGGCTGGCCGCTTCCTCCACAGGCCCTCCCACAGGTAACGGTGCCGTCCTTGTTCAGCGAGGGTTCGTGGGAGGCGTTCATTTAATGGTCCTGAGAGACAATGGCTCATCAGGTTGCTCTGTCAGGCAGAGTCTAGTTTGGCCTAAAGAATAAATGGGTTTACAGATCCAAGCTCAGCTTATTGATGGATCAGTGAGATTGTTCCCTGAGGCACATATCCAGGTGGCACCTCCCTTTTACAATAGTACGACACTTGCAGTTGTCATGCCAGAACCTTTGTTTGACCTTATTATAGGCAACATACCATGTGTCAAGAATAGTTGCACCGTAGATGACGCTACTCAGACTTCGGCTGCAGTAACAAGATCCATGGCCAAGGCTCCAAACTGTGTCACCCTGGTGACCATTGCATTGTTGCAAGATCGGATTTGTAGTCAAGATGGTGTTCAAGAACAACAGTCTGACCTGACACTTGCTGCTATGCGGAAGAAGCAAAAGGGTAAAGTGATTAAGTATTCATGGGGAGGTCAAGACAGGTTCCTTTGTAAACGAGGAAGGCTGTACTGTGAGTCACAAACACCCCAAGGCGAGATTTGACTGCAGTTTGTTGTTCCCGGAAAGTTTTGCCAAGCAGTGTTAGAATGGGGTCATTGCTCAGCGTCAGGAGGTCACATGGGCAAAAAGAAAACCCAGGGCCATATCCGTGCTGACTTTTTCTGGCCAGGAATGGGACAAGAAATAGATAGCTTTGTGCGTTCCTGCAATGTGTGTCAATGTACCACCAATCAGGGACATGTCCTTCCCGTGCCGTTTGAATCCACACCCATAATCTCTGAGTCATTTGAGAGAGAGGGCATTGGTAATGTGGGTGCAGATCTGATGTCTCACCCTTTGTCCCCACAGGACATATTATGTCCGGGGTCTGTACATACATACGTATCGTAGGTTAAGAGGAAAGTTCGAGACACCCGCAGGGGCAATCCGAGGCTGTGTCTGAATTACCTTGTGGAGTGTCTCGAGCTGTGGGACTCTCTGAGGATTCCCGGAGAATGCACATTAGCCACATGAGTGTTCACACCACATCGGGTGTTAAAATGTGACCTGCCCGAGATTGCGTAGGGATTCTCAGCTTGCCAATATTACTCATAAGTGTCGAGTTAGGTTTAACCAGTATACTACAAGGGTCCTTTGAGATTCTGTCCTGGGACCACGTTTCCTGGTTAATAATAATGTAGGTTTAACCAATAACTCCAAGGGTCCTTTGAGATACTGTCCTGGGACTACGTTTCCTGGTTAATAATGTATCCAATAAGAAAATAATGACGATCTCGAATGTGCAAAGCTTTGGCTGTCACTTAAAATTTTCAGCTAGTGCATACTTTTTGTAGCACATGTACTTACTACTAGATAGAGAAATTTTAATTTAATAAAAATTGTTTGTCGCATTGACACTTTTGATGCTTCACCTTGATTGATTTCGCAGGTACAGCTGGCAGGTGTAGCAGTTTTGTCGTGCAGACCAGCTGATCGTCTCTGCTGCATGCTGCCTCCTCTTCTCCTCTGCCTCGTCGTCTCTATTTGTTATTGATTTGTATTATATCATTTTACACATAGGTACAGTTACACTACAACTGTCACAACTACATCGTGTATTACATACACCACGCTACATAACAATTAGTTGTCAATGTAAATGTTGCGAACTTTTCGCTCAGTTTGACCTGAGTAAAGGATTTTTCACTGTCGTCACGGAGTTTTTTCCTCAAGCTTGCTTCTATTAACATAAATACAAGGTTTTTACGCTCATTGGCAACAGTGATTTTCTGCTGTAGCAGGATAGTACACACACCACAGTTTGAATCTTGTATGACTGAGTTAGGATGTATATGTATATACAGTATTGTAAAATTTTTCTAAGAAAAAATTGATTTTGATGGGGTGTAATGTCACGAATTCATGAGATTGTGTATTCTACAAATCCATGACATTGTACTCAGGTGAGAAAACCACAGACTCTAGTGGAATTCCCATTGTGTATCACTCAGTTCAACTGTCCTCATATGCACTTCGATCAGGATGGTTTTTCAAAACATTCGTCACTGTTTCATAAGTGACCATTCTTATGCATGTCATCAGTGCTTTCACTGAGTGATTTTATTGAGTGTGTATATCATTCACCCTCTTTCCATTTACCGTTAAAGTTAGGCCACGCCTACTTCCAAAGAACATGGTCATGTCTCACCCCCCTTCCCAGCTTGAATTCAGTCAGCTTTGGACCGCCTTGAGAGTAGGATCATTTGTGCCCAGTGTACAGAGCAGCATCTCCATTGTACAGCGATTTCCTGGATCTCCACCAAGACAGTGATCGGCGAAGTGAGCTTAGCAGCGAATAGCAGCACTTGGTGTTCAACACACAGACGCCCAGTCTTTCGTAGCTTCAGCTCCGTTCCCTCCACTGACCAGAATTTCTGTTCATTTTTCTAGGCTTAAGTCTGATTAGCTTTTGAATGAGCGAATGAGTGTTTTTCCTTTGTTATTTGAATTCACGAGTCCCCCTGTGACCGTGAATTCCCCTTTTGAATTCATTTTGAGATTCATGTAACATAAATTTATTTTACTGTAATTAATGAATTTAAAGTTCTTTTCTTTGAGCTTAATGTAATGTAGACTCGTGTTTTATTTCTCCACATTAAGCTTACTTTAGTTTGCCGCTCCTAGTTTGCACAAACTCTTTACATTATTCACAACTGGTATTTAAGCCAGTTCTTCCATATTTAAACTTAAATCCGTTGTGCCAGCCAGGAGTTATGTATCAGCAAGAACTTGTCTATTATTAATAGTAATTACTGATTGTCAGGGGGTAAAGATCACACTCTCAATAGGCTAACAGTACTAGCAATCAACACTCATGAGTAGATTAGTCTCCACTGTGTACTGTTGAGAAAGTTTATAAAATTCTCGTCTTTAGAGAATTGGCGAAGTAAGCCACATAAAGTAAAACTTACTACTTGATTTCACAAGTCAATTCTTTGTCTTTACTTTCGAGTAATATCAGAGCATTTATATTTTAAATTTACATCCCCCCATGACAGCCAGCACTTGGTCCTTCAGCTCTTTTAGTGAAAGCCAGTCCAGTTTGAACCTAGGATCCCAAAAACCTGCCACTTGAACATCTATCATTTCCAAGTATGGATCCAATCTTTCCTTCACAGAGTCCAATAGCACTTTAGCCACTTGTTCACAGTATTGAAATTTGGTATTATGAATTAGATTCTCCAGTAAGTGTTTATGTCCCTGAATCATTGGTCCAGTTGCAGTTATGGTCACCTTCTGTCCCTCCATTACGTCCAAGGCCTCGTGAAAAGGTTCGAGGACAATCACAAGCTCCTTTAAAGTAGAAATCTCCACTGGTATGACTTTCTTACTCCTCTGCTCTCTCTGGGACAGATCAATTGCATTATTCACCTCTACAAGGTTCTTGAGTATAGATTTCACCATTTTCAGCTGTGAATTCTATCTTGTCACATTTTGTGTCTGCAGAACAATCCCTTTAGATCGAAAATAAGGAGCAGCTACTGTTGATTTCCTCATTGAGTTGATCAAGGATGCAAGTTTCTGAAGCGTTGATGTGAGTAGTGAATTTTTTACATTTGGGTGAGTAAACCCATATCTCACACACAGTTGATGAGTATGTGCAAAACATCACATTCTTTGAGGAAGGTTAGTCAGAACATTCTAAGCAAATATCCTCATCAATGATGTTGGGGTCACATGAATTTCCAGCCTCCTCTTCTTCCTGATCTATGTAGAAACTTGGCAAGGAAATGTCAAATGCATTCACCATTAAGATGCATTATCAGCTACAACTTTCATTACTTTCTCTTGAATACTGAAACGGTTGACAGTTTCCTCTTGGGCAGATGCAGTGTTAAATGTTGTGTGTCGGCTTTTTGAATTACCACAACCAAGGACACGAGACTTCAGCTCCCAGTCTCTATTAACATAGTTCACTGATGGGAAGAGAGTGTGTGAGCCGTGAGGAATGTGTTTCTAGGAAAGAGTGTGAACGAGTGTGTCAAGCCTTCTCTCTCTGCGCCTCTCCCAAACAACCTGAGTAGGAGGAGTTCTCCGGTGATCGGTGACTGGTAAAATCTAAGGATTAGGGACGAGCAAGGTCTCTGGACCATACCCTCTTCCAACAAGAGATCCTGGGCCTTCGCATTTCCGATCAAAG
This sequence comes from Coenobita brevimanus, assembly GCF_032717465.1. Taxonomy (NCBI): domain Eukaryota; kingdom Metazoa; phylum Arthropoda; class Malacostraca; order Decapoda; family Coenobitidae; genus Coenobita; species Coenobita brevimanus. Next base: position 30,946,454 of record NC_136979.1, read on the forward strand.
GGAAACAAAAATCTGGGTCAGGTCCCATGAGAGAACAGGTGTTCGGGACAAAGTCAGTAGAACTGTCAAAACGCGGCTTAGGTGGGTTAATCCCGGGGCATCTTAAACCCATAATGACAGCTTGGTACAGGGTTACCTTACCAGTACTACTTTCCTCCCTTTTCACAATTACAATTGTTACAATTAACTTCTCAGTTAATTAATTACAGTTACAATTACTTCAGTTTTATTTTCAATTACAATTATAATTACAATTACTATATTTCTTTAAGTAAATTTCAATTAAATTACAATTACAATTACTCAAACCCTGGAAGGCTCCATATTGCCCAATTATTTGGTTATATGGCTACAGTCCAGTGTTGTGAATGGTTTCCTGGTTTGTCACTAGGCGTAGGCACCCGAAGTGGAAAGAACAGTAATAATAGATGACATGTAGGATGGGAGAAAGAGGAAGAGAGGAGGGTAGACAGAGAAAAAGAATGATGAAGTTGAGAGATGAAGTAGGCAGCACTAAATCGAGTGAGTGGACGGTGGTCGTCACCACATACCACCACAATCGGGAGTAAAATGCAAATTGAGTCTTTAAGGAAGAGGTATTAGAAAAAGCTCTTAAGCTGAGAACACAAGCCTTAGCGCCGCGTTGTGATGGAGGCTGCAGGTTTACCAGCACCTCCTCCTTAACGATGTATCGTGCTTCTAACAACACACTATTTCACTATGTGTAAACAAAATCATTTTAATATCGACGTACAATCCATTACGTATCAAAGGGAATTAATCGAATGCAAAAATCAACTATTAAGGAGGAAGTGCAAAAGCCTCCACGCTGATTATAAGGTGTCTAGTTTTAGTCGCTGTGGCACATAGCAAGCAACCTCCACTGCACAGCACGCACACTAACTTAAACACTACACACTACTCCCACGGCAAGTTCACCCCTGCGCTGAGTGGAGTCTTAATATAAACTGGCTATGCTTTAATAATATTACTTACGTCATTAAAACTTGCTGTTGGGTTGTTCAGAATTTAATTACGGACGGCACGGAAAATATTTTCCAATAATAAATCTTCCTCCAACCAAATTACACGAACTAAATTTATTTTTATACGGCGGAAAAGAAGGAAAGAACTTCACTTCAACATATGCAAATTGCAAATTGGATGTCGAAGAAAAATAATGTACCTTTTATAATGGCCGGAAGGCATCCGCAGAGATAACGTTGAGTACTTATTGCACTGGACGAATTACATCACGTCAGGAAAATTCGCCTAACGTTATATGGAAAGTCCGAAATTATTAAAAAAAAAAAATACCCCATAATAATTACACACTATATAAAATGAGTGTACATCTCTCTCTCCCTCTCTATTTATATGTGTGCTCTGTTATATATATATATATATATATATATATATATATATATATATATATATATATATATATATATATTGAGCCAGTCGTCAAAAATTATGAGCGAAAAATGATACTGATCAGAAAAAATGTGGAATATTTAATTAATGAGGCACTGCAAAGAACTTTAAAAAGTGACTGCATATTTTAGTATTTATGGAGTTTTTAATTATCAGAGCAGGCAGATATTTCAGGAGCTGATGCATCTACATAATTATAATCATTACTGACTACAGTAGGCCAGTCTCCTTTTCTGTCAAAATTGTAACGTTGACTGCATTTGCCCTATGATTCATTGTTCATTCCCCTTATATTTCCACTTAGATTAACCGCCATCAAAACATGAAATGTTACTGAAATGATGTGCTGGATGTTTCTGAATAATAACACAGGAATGATTAATTATTGTCGTTTTAAACCAAACCCATCATGGTATCGAAGGTTTACTGCGTCTGCTTCTCCATCTGCTTGCAGCCTACACTGAGTCTGTGATTCAAAACACATAACGTGATAGACATGAAAGCCTGGTGCTGGAAAAATATGCTTTAATATTCTATACCATTTGTACTCAAAATTGGCCTAAAATTGCCATCTCTCCATCTTTAATACAGATTTCCAATAAGAGATTAACATTATAATATTATGCTAGTTACGAAGAAGTGCTATGTAAAAGATGCTGAACCATAGTACCATTTTCTTCTGCCACTGAATTACATGAAATAAGATGTAGAAGGACAAAATCTGGGCCAAGTAAAGGTGAAAGCAGCATATGTTCGCTACCCACCGATTAATACGGTTAACATATTACACACTGACACACAAACACACTGACTTTCACATGCAGTTTTCTCACTACAGGCATACATTCCTGATTCATATTTCGCCAACATGAGGAAAGGTCAGTTCTGAGAATCACCATCCCTCCCATAGAAGGAGAGCAGTGAACCAAACGTGGGTTAATAAGCTTATAGCCATATGAAGAGATCACATATTGCTTTCTCACTTGCAGAGCAGGTTCTGACTCCTACTGGTTTACATTTATGCAGTGTGTGTGAGAGAAGAGAGAGAGAGAGTGAGAGAGAGAGAGAATTCTCAACAGCAAAAATTATACCAGCATCAAGTAAAATCGCATTTTCTAACAACCAAAAAACGAACTCAGTATACATATTGAAAGAAAAATATAGGAACGATGAAATCAAAGAGGCAAGTCAATATAAACAACAGTGTTGCCAGACAGTCTGGTCTCAAAATCCCTAAATATTCGGTTGAAAAATCCCCCAAAATCCCCATTTTATATATTTCCATACTTGTTATAAAAATGCTGAAATATATGCTACATAGCTACTCCACATGTAAATTAAAACTGCCATGTTGATTTTAATGTACAAATAATTCATACTTTGTTTTACACAATATATTACATTACACATGAAGTAGCATAATTCACTTTTTGCTTATAGTCATCACAAGGACTGAAAAAAAAAAAGGCAGTAATGGGATACAGCCTCATGAGCATTTAATAAAAACTACATTTAATAAAATTTTATACATTAGGCTGATGGGGATGATATGTTTCCTTAAATTGCTTAGAAATATGATACAGAAACAAATGAAAATATTAATGCTCTTAGCCTCTTGGGGAGCTTAAATTACCCTTAACTACCAATTATCACAATCAGTATCTTTTTGTTGCAACTGATTACTTCTCACGATTTGTAATCTTGGTTCCAATTAAGGATAAAACAGCAGAAACAGTCGCAAGGGTATTCATTGATAGTGTGATATGTAGGTTCACCACACCAAAGGTGCTAATCAGCGACAATGGTGGTGAATTTAACTCTGAAATTTTACAATAAATATGTAAACAATACAATATAAAGAAAGTTAATATTTTGGCCTATTATCCAGCTTCCAATGGATTGGTGGAAAGGCAGAAAAAAAAAAAAAAATAGATGTACTACGGCACATTCTCAATGAAAATTATGCAAACTAGGATGACTGGATCCCCAGGGTTGAATCATCACTTAATTGTGCAATTAACAAATCAATAGGAGACACACCTCCTTTCATCATTTATGGGTCAGACAAACGTCTCCCTTATGAGACGTTAGATGGCGAGCAAATACCCATATATAATTATGACGATTATCCAAAACTTCGCTTGCGTGAATTTCAAGAAATACACACAAAGATAAAGAAACAGTTAGCGATGTCTAAGGAAGAAATGACAGAATCATTTAATAAGAAGGCAAAAAAATCAAATATCAGCACAGGTGATATTAACTATAGTCTCATTCATACTAGAAATAACAAACTGTCACCTAAATTTGAAGGCCCATACAGGGTTATCAAGAGAAGAGACAATAAGATAGTGATTAAATCACTATCGAATGACGAAAAGAAACACATACTGATCACTTTAAAAAGGTCTCAAGAAATTTAGCTAGCAACTATAAAACACCAGAAACGACCGAAACCCAAGTACACACGGTGAAAATAAGCCCGAAGCAATCATCACATATTGGAATAAATTGCGGTCGCATACCAAACAGACAAACATAGGTGCAACCAATACAGCTCTCACCATAACAAGGCATTTACATAACTTAGGAATCAATTTAGGCTCCTTTTATAAGTAATAGGATTAAATAGGCCATGATATCTGTATTATTCATCATCATTATCATCACCCTTAGCATAACCTGCTAACAACAGTGGATTAGATCTCTAATACAGTTGTTCTTTCGGTAAGTAAAGATTTGGCGAATAATTCCATGGATCATGTTCCTGTTGATATCAAGAGGATCACCTCACTTACATCCTCAACATGTATTCCGACAAGGGTGCCTGATAGCCCCAACAGCAATTGTGCAGGACATAAGTACCGAAGTTAGTCTGGACATACTGCAAGACATACCAATAATGTCGCAGAAGATATCAAGACCACTTAGAACTCTGGAAGCGGTATTAAAACACCTTTCTTTGCATGATCACCCCACACAGGAAGTAGCTGAATTAATTAAATTAACTGACTGGAAGCCACAACAGGCTAAGCACGTGATGATCACCATGATCCAGGATATCCCATCAGCTGGGAATAACACACTGGAGACAAGAAACGACATCACAAATACACGTAACAGACGCGGTTTGTTCGACCTAGGTAGAACAATTTTAGCCAACATTTTTAGACTAGCTACAGAAAATGATCTAGAGGAAATAAATAACAAATTTAACAAAATAGCACAAATACTCTCATACCAGCATAAGTTAGTTGATACTCAGAACACCTTAATGCTGACGATTGTAAAGAACCTAAGGAAGGCAGAAGCATCAACTCCAGGAATTGTGGAGAAAGTAAATGCACTGAAGGGTAACAATACACTATTCCAACACCTCTCTGTGATCACAGAACATATTGACGTAATAATACAACAGTTAGACAATACTAGAGCTCAGTATCAGGCCTTCATAAGAGGAATTGCTAATGCTGGTAACGGAAGGATCACCATTAATTTACTACCCATTCACAACCTCCGGCAAATAATTAATCAAGGCATACATAAGCATGTTTTGAAACCTTTGTTTGAGGGAAAAAAATCTGATGTTATATTACCCATATTTGGAAGCAACACTCACAACAACATCAATAGTAGTTCATGTACCATTCATAACAGATGATTTTTTTACAGTCTATCAAATATACCCTTTTCCTTCCAAGAAAGATGACTCATTAGTCACCATCAACATCAAAACAGAAGTCATCATGGTCTCCAAGAAACAGGAAGCTGTCACTTTCACTAGTGAAACAACAATTGAACACAAATGTCGCACATCATTACATGCATTCCACCTTTGTCCTGCTTACATCTTCACGTTTCAGCCAGCTGAGACACTCCCTTGTGAAACGGCCATCATAAAAGATCATGACATCCCTCATCACTGGAACATCACAGTTGCTCCAGATAAACTTATCCATCATCAACGCATTGGACATTCACAGTTCTTCTATTTCACTCAAAATACATCAGTTTTTGTGACTTGCCAAGGCACACCTCGAGCCCATACATCAGCATCTGGTTTATACATCTCACCAGATTACTGTGCAGTCCTGACACCTACACTATCCACCTTGCCCACTAATAACCATTATGCCATTCTCAACCACACACACAAATACTTCCAGCCATTGCCTAGGATGAACTTATATATAAGTGCACACATTAAGTTCACTTCACCCAAGTATGAAACCATGCAACCAATAAATCAGACAATACAACATTGAGAAGAATACAGTAGGATTATGTTTAACCCATAATATGTATACAGCCCAGCTCCAGTCATCTTTGTAATTTTATCCATCATATTTCTGTATTAATATTGGCCATGCACAGAATGCAAGCAAGGATTGCTAACCTGGAATTAGTGTTTAAGAACTGTTCTGTACAAGTGAGACAAAACTGAGTAAATATTGTAAATATTGTATATATCTTATATATAACAAAAAAACATAATATGGGTTACACATAATATAGGCTCACTTTAGTTATACTATCATATATGTCAGGACTCCATATTATAATTACAAATCATAATAGATAGATAGATAAATACATAGATAGACAGACAGATAGAAGCAGCAAGTCAGATGATGAGAAGGTATTGTGTCTGCGAGAATCGAGCAATGCTAAACGTGCTTACACACTCTAACTCAAGGAATGCTTGATAGGCACACGACAGCGCCTCGTGACCATACACACACATACACACATACTCACACACAGGCATCTAGAACATTTCAACAACAGTGTAACACACGTGACACGACCCCTGCTACACCAAAATTTAGGAAGCAGAGCTCAGAAGGAGACAGGCCATAGAACCGACAGGTAGAAGGGAGAAGGAGCCTAGCAACATGGGCGAGAGGGAGGAAGAGAGAGAAGAGAGACAGAGAGAGAGAGCGAGACAGGAAGGTTAGCTCGGGGGACTCTATACTTCACTCGTGTGTGAGAGACTTTGTTAATACTTCCAAGACAAATAAAAATAGTCCCATACCCATCTTTACCTCTCCTGTCATTGCATGACAAAAAGGGAATTAAGATTATCAACTTACAAAACTACTCAAGTATAACAACCGCTCGTCAACGAGTCTATCATATGTATAACTTATCTACAAAACATCACTACAAGAATCTACAAAGTTGATATATATATATATATATATATATATATATATATATATATATATATATATATATATATATATATATATATATATATATATATATATATATATATATTGTATGACTGACTATAGCAGACTTGCCATTGTATTATTTTACTGTTATATTATACATGTACAATTTCATAACTACATTATCCCATTTATGTAACTTTACAATATTATTTATTTCACTTGATTACCTAACAGATTGATTGTAATGGTATGCATTAATATGTTATGACAATATTTACTGTCGATGGTATGCCAGTTTCGCGTGACCGAGCGATATATAGGCATAATATAACGCAATACTGTATGTAACAATATAGCTATAGGTAACAATATGTAAAACATGTAGTTATGTCTGAGTTCTCCAGGAAGAGTTACAGAACACATCCTCTTACTTAGACGAACCAGGAATGTCAATTCACATAATGTATATCCATAACCTTTGTTGTCCCAGACCATCAAGAATCCTTAACCATACGATGTATCTCAAACTTCCTCATAGTCCAGTCGAACAAGACTTTCATGACGTATTCAAACACGCTGAGTAACCAGCCCTAGCCAGTTAGTCCACGTGATAGGAAATTTACTAGAGATACACATCCTCCCCACGCTGTATATAATGTCAGAGATTCCCTTCAGATCAGAGAGAAAGGGGAGAGTAGGGCTAGAGTCCGACTTTACGGTCACGCCCTGCTAATCTGTAGCTCATTTTTATTAACTGTGTTCAATAAACTTTGTAACCCAAGAGTGCTGTAACTCACCTCGCTGACACTGTGTCTCACTACTTTATTCTGGCTGAGCTTCACGATCCATAATCGATTGCCCCATCTCCCTACAAGTACTTAAGACTACACTCGAGACATTATTATTATTATTATTATTATTATTATTATTATTATTATTATCACCATCATCATCATCATCATCATCATCATCATCATCATTATTATTAGTCTCTACCTACTACACAGGTGGACTATTGTTATGACTGGTATTATTTTTATCTTTATCATCTCAGACTCTCGTAACAATTCCAGGAGAACCAGAGACTGTGCAAGGAATCTAGAGGGCCCCTGGTTATGTGTCCTGACATGGGCCATTACTGGTAAGAAGAAAAAACTCTCCCCAGGGGGATCAAGGTTATTGTATGAAACAGTAGCAGACACATACATTCTTCAACACTCCTGGTTTCCTCGCTGATGTAACACAAGAAGTAACCTTAGGTCTCCAGAACTTGTTTTTACACATACCTTAAACATGGCTAAGCTTTCTTGTTGTGGCTACACAGTATGAATACATAGCTAATTATTACTATTCCAGCCTCAGAGTCTCGTGACGATTCCTGGAGAACTAGAGACTGTGAGAGGAATCTGAACTAGAGACTTTTCGAGGAATCTGAAGGGCCTAGGTTATGTGTCTTGGCATGGACCATTGCTGATAGAAAAAAAAAAAATCAGATCTCCCCAGTGGGGTCAAGGTCACTAAGAAATAGTAGATGGAGTCTAGTGACGGTCCGAAGGACAGTTACAGAGATCTAGTTGTTATCTCACCCAGATGGAGTCCGATGAGGTGCTGTTTTTGGTCGAGTTTATTTGTTTGTTTGTTTGTTGGCAACATTACAGAAAAACAGCTAAATGAAATTACAGTACATGAAATTTTCAGGACACGTGGGCAATGGTCCACAAAGAAAGTGATTAAATTTTAGAGCTAATTGAGTGACCCTGAAAGGTCCAAATCAAGGTCACAGTTTTTCAGAGGGCTATAACCTGAAAACGGTTGAAGATAGAGATTGTTACTATTATGAAGGTGCGTGAACTTATAATATGGGCTTTCATTTGGTACCAAGACCTCTGACCCTGAATGAC
>NC_136979.1:30959965-30979965 GCF_032717465.1 Coenobita brevimanus
CAACATTCATCCAGCCAGCTCGATCTCTTGTCAGTTTCTAAGCCTCATCGACTTCCAAACCTCTCTTCCTCACACACTCATTCACCAAATCTCTCCACCTCTTCCTTGGCCTACCTCGCCTCCTCCCTCCTTCAAATTCGCTCAGATATACCCTTTTCACCACTCTATTGTTATCCATTCTCTCCACATGACCATACCATCTCGTTACACTTCGAATCTGGTGTCCACTGACTTCCCCACTCCACATCTTTCACGAATCACATTATTCCGTATCCTATCCACCCTCTGTGCTCCACATACAGTATATTCCTTAGCAGTCCCAGCTCCATTGCTCTTACCTTTGACTTTTCATTTTGATGCCACACCATTGTCCCACATCCATATGTTAAAGTTGGCACTAACACTTCTTCATGTAAGCCTCGTGCAGCTGCAACACTCAAGCCTCTGTTTCTTATCAAGGTCTTCATTGCACCAGCTATTGTTCGTCCTTGTGTCACTCTACTTTCAACTTCTTTTGCACATTTTCTTCTCTTTTCTATCACTGTACCCCGGTATTTGAACTCTCTCAACAATTCCAGTCTCTCTCCATTTGCTGTAACATCGTACTTGGAGTCACCTTCTCTCTTAATAACCATCACTTTATTCTTTTCTACATTTACTCTCAAGGCACAATGCTCACAGGCATCAGCAAAACTCTGCACTAGCCTACCAAGTTCTTGTCCGGTACTTGCAAGCAGTACTACATCATCAGCATGCAAGAAATTTGAGATATTCCATCCATTACCATTCATTACCAACGCCATCCCTCTCTCCATTACTCGTGTTTTTACTTCTCTCATCACCCCATCCATATATATTTGAACAACCATGGGGACATCACACAACCTCGTCGCACGCCCATACTGATTGTGAACCATTCACTTAGATGCCCATTAACCTTATACATGCATCACTACCATCATAAAAACTCTTGACGGCACATAGCAGCTTACCATCTACACCATGCACAAAACTTTCCACAAACCTTCTCTGTCCACTTTGTCGTATGCTTTTTCCAGATCCATGAATGCCATAAACACCTTATGGTCCTTCTCACAAGCCTTCTTTGATATCTGTCTCACTGCAAATATATGATCCACACAGCCTGTGCCACTCCTATGGCCACCCTTTTCATCGCTCACTAGGACTTCTGATATCTCTCTTACTTTCTGTATAATAATTCTTCCATATACCTTCCCTACCACACTCAATAAACTTATGCCACGATAATTCTTGTACTCACCTCGCTCACCTTTATTTTTGAACGGGGGTACAATCACAGCCGTTTTCCACTCTGCAGGCAGTTTCACTCATCCATGCCTTACTACATATCTCCAACAAGCACTTCATTCCACTCTCTCCCGTACACTTAAGTATCTCTGCATACACCTCATCAACCCCAGCTGCTTTCCCACTTTTCAGCCGCTTCACAGCACTCTTCACCTGTGCGAGTGTCACGTCTCCTGAGACTGCATTCCTTCTGTGCACACTCCCAAAACCAATCATGTTTACAGCCTCTCTGCTCTCTCTATTCCCATTCATCAGGCTTTCAAAATATTCATTCCATCTGGCCCTTACATCATCTCAATGGTTAATAATCTACCACCCACACCATCACATTTCTTTTCACTCTCACTTCTACATTTCTGCATCCCTTTCCAGAATAACTTCTTATTTTCAGAGTAGTTTGCATTCATTTTTCTTCCTAGGTCATCGTTTACCTCCTTCTTTTTCCTCTTCACTAGTCTCTTTACGTGCTTATTGCTCTCAATATATTCAGTTCCTTGTCCTGTAACCACTTTAGCCACTTCTTCCTCTTTTCCTTCACCGCTCTCTTCACCTCCTTATGCCACCGTGCCGTACCTTTCGTCTTTGTTATTGCTCTTCCCACGCCACACGTTGCTTTAGCATTCCTAACTAAGCAGTCCTTATTATACATTCCACAGGCTGTCCAGATCCATTTCATTCCAATTCACTGATTCTAACTCTTCGTCCTGTAATCATCTGCCATTTCTTTGGTCCTCAGCTTCTCAACTTTCAATCTTTTTCCCTGACTGCTCCTCTCTCTCCTGATGCATCTCACTCCTCTCAGCTTGATCTTGCATACCACAATCATATGATCTGACAGACCTCCACATCATCCTCTCACGACCCTCGTATCTGCAACCATTCCCATCATCGACCTCTCTATGAGCACGTAATCAATAAGGCTTCTTTCAATATGATCCCCATTCCCTCTATACCATGTATATCTATGTGCATCTTTGTGTTTGAGATACGAATTACAAATGCAGAACCTCCTCTCCAGACATATATCCTTTAGTCGCTTCCCATTATCATTTTTTCCAGGTACTCCATTACAACCCATTATGTCATCCTCAGGACCAGTGGCTACTCTTCCATTCATATCCCCAATTATGATCACTTTATAGCTCCTGGGCATTTTTCCCACTACTTCATCCAGCTCATCCCAAAACCTGTCTTTCTCTCTCTCACCCCTGTCCTCATAGGGTGCATATCCTACAATCACAGACACTTTCACCTTCTCATACTTGAACTTGACATACATACACCTCGAGCTGACACATTTGTAGTCTCTCATTCCACTCTGCCACACCTCATTGATCAACAAAGTAACTCCTTCCTTGCATCTTCCTCGCCCACTCATTTCCGATCTTACACATTGCACACCCTCCCACTCCTTCATTTCACACCTTTCCATCTTCATTTCATACAGTGCCATCACGGCATATCTCGCACTCTTGAACACATTCACCACTTCCACCCTCTTGCTCTCCTCATTCACACTTCTCACATTCCACATGGCCATGCGAATCTGCCCATTTGGTTGGGACCCTGGGCAGGTATTGGGCCCTCCAAGGCTTTCTGAAATGACTGCATGATTAAGTGATTTTGGATAAAGGAATCTGGGGGACACTTAATCCTACCAGAAACCCCCGTTATATGGTTACCACCCAGCGTAGTAAACGGTTTCCTTTGTAAAGGAAACCATTTGGCTTGTCACGCAGACCAGAGATCATATGGCATCTCTACACTGAGTGAGTGGATGATAGGTGCCCCCATCCACCACACGTTTTATAAAAATATATTTCTTATGCTTGTGCAAGATGAAACAGGATATGTGATTTATATTTGACAATACATATGACAAGGATAACTCTAATTTTTGCTAGACAGTCAAGGAAATCTCCTTACCCTGCAGGTATTGTCAAGCTACTTGAATCAAGTGCAGCACATTATGAGCCTCCTTTAACCTGTAGTTAAAAAATTTGACTTAAGCATTTGTATGTGAAATTTTTTTTGCTAATTTCTGATAATAATTTCCTTACATAATTTTCCTTGTTGGCAATAAGAGGCGGGACTAGCCACAAACAAGCCGAGCTTCCATCTCAGTTTGTATGCTAGTCATTGGTGGTGACAGACTTGTTAAAATCTTGCTGCACGATACTGGGGATATGCATTCTGATAAATAATATCCCACTTCTTGCTTCGTTTACCAAGGTGATAATATTGTACTGCTATCTAATTCACTTCAGTGACACATTTTATATTACTGTTTCTTTCAGACAGTTGCATTCAGCTTTGTTGATCTTTTTGAAGTGGAAGAGTTGGATACAGCGTTCTTTCACTTCTTAATTTCTAAAGGTCTTTCCTATGCCAAATAAAATCGTCTGATGGGAGAAGGAATGACATAATACGTCATGGGACCGAAGGGGTTAATTTTTTCGTACTCACAGTAATACTTCCTGCTGGTTTTCTAGTTAACTTTAACGTAAGAAAGCAGGTCCATTTACCACAATAAAGCAATGACCCATTTCATCACTATTTGAAAAAGTGTGACAATAGTCCTACGGTAAATTGTTGTCACTGGTACTATGAATGAGAGTTTTCAGATTTCAAATTACTAAAAACAAGTACACAAAAAATATCATCATCATTTTGTTCAGTGGGATTCATAGTGCTAAAGAAAGTGAACAAGAATATTAATAATTGTGTTCAAGTGTATTTGCTCGGGAATTTCATATTACTGAGAATACGAAAGAATCATCACCACCATTTTATTCAATGGATTTTATATAAATTACTACTTATGATATACAAAAGTCAAAGTTTTTATGTTAAATGGGTTTTACATTGCTTGAAAAAAACGCATCATCATCATCATCATCATCATCATCATCATCATCATCATCATCATCACCATCATTATCGTCATCATTCTTAGTGGGCTTATATTCATCATCATTTTTAGTGGGCTTATGCTCATCATCATTCTTAGTGGGCTCATATTCATCATCAAAATTTTTAGTGAGCTTCATATTTCTGAACAAAATGTACAAGAATTAAAATCATTCTTCATGTGCATCCGTCATTAATTTCATTTTACTATACAGTTTGGATAAGTGGGTTTCTCATGACTGAATAAAATGCACATGGAACATTACCGTTTCTTCAGAAAATGTAATATTAATTAATAAAATCCACAATATTTATTCCATTTAAAATCGCAGCACGTCCTTCCTCGAGACGGTCTGCAGTATGCTCCTCGTCAACAGCGGTGTTACTTCTGTGGCCTAGTGACCTGGTGAATATGAAAGCAGAAGCAAAGTTGGAGGAAAACCTTGTAGGAGAAAAAATAAGAAGAACGTCTCTATTCTCTTCTCCTTACACCTTGTTAGAGAAAAATTTTACATAAAAAAAAGTCAGCGGCGACATTCACCCAGTTCTCAGCGTGTGTAATGCATTAAAATATTCTAAAAACTGCGATGCATAAGTTTTAACAGTTTTTATTACTTATAATCCAAAATCAGAGGTAAACTCCTTCATTCCGATTACGAATTGTTTAATCTGGCCTTGCTGTCTTGAGAAAGTTGTATTCATCTAAGGGATTCCTCTAGAAAACAATTTTTATCCTTAAAATATTGTTGAAATGTAAGGAAAGAAAAAGTGCAGAAAACACACACACACACACACACACACACACACACACACACACACACACACACACACACACACACACACACACGAAGTTTAGGATGGGACCAGATTCAGAGTTCTACACTCACTAATACATTCCACACTACTCACAAAACGACTGTAGCTGGCGGAATGTAGGAATGGATATAGAATTCTGAATCTCCTCCCATCCCGTATGCTATATCTAGTTTTTGTGTTTCAGTTCTTGGTTCAGCACTTTTTCCATCTCTAATTCTTGCCAATAATTTTGGAATGATATTTTTCCAAGGTGGACGGAAAGCTGTTGACAGGGAGAGCTGGAGCTCCCGTTTCATCAGCCCTCTGGACTAGTTCCTGACCATCCCCCTTTGCTGAACTTTTTCAGTGTTTCAGTAACACACAGAGTAGGTCAGCATGCTCTCCAACACAAGTTTCTCTGTCAACACCAATCTACATGCTTAGTACACACTACACTTCCTTTTCTAAATTTAAAAAAAAAAAAAAAAGGAAAATGGCGCATCCATACAATGCCTAGGAGTCCCCGGGGGGGGGGGGGACGGTAAATGCCCCCACCATCCACCTCTCTCCCGGTGACGACTCTTTGAGCTGCCTGGATCCACTATCTGATTCACTTCTCCTTCATTTCTGCAACATTCGCGGCCTTTCCTCTAATTTTCTCTTTGTCGAACACCACCTGTCCTCTAAACCTCACGTTCTCTTCCTTACTGAGACTCAGCTGTCTGAGGCAACTGACAGCAAACTCTTTTCTGTATCCTCCTACTTTCTCTATACTCATTTCAAAGCCAAAGGCGGATGTTGTGTATGTGTACACAACGACCTATCTTGCTCTTGTGTTCCTGAACTTGATTCTTCTGAATTCTCTACTCTCACGCTTCGGCACTCCTATCATTCTCTGACTAAATATATCTGTGCTGTTTACTTCTCTCCTAATTCTATGTCTGTCAAAAACTCTTCGACTATCTTATTTCTGCTATGGAACACATTCTATCCATTTCTTCTTTCTTCGAAGTCTCCATTCTGGGAGATTTCAATGTTCACCACCATCTTTGGCTCTCCTCTCCTTTCACTGATCCACCTGGTGAACAAGCCTGCATCTTTTCTATTCTTAATGACCTAGAGCAGCTTGTACAGCACCCTATCCATATCCCTGACTGCCTTGGAGACAGCTCCAACATACTTGACCTCTTCCTTACAACTAATCCTTCTGCTGACACTGTTAATCTTTTCTCTCCGTTGGGCTCCTCCCATCATAACCTTATTACTTTTATCTGTCCTATCACTCCGGTTTGGCCTGTGGACCCTCCAAAGAAATGTCATATGTTGCACTTTGAAGCTGCAGACTGGGAGGCCCTCAGGCAGTACTTCTTTGATTTTTCCTGGAATGATTATTGTTTCCATGACCGAGAGCCATCAAGGTGTGCCTTGCGCATTACAGAGGTTATTCTCTAGTGCATGGAAGCATACATTCCTTTCTCATATCCTTTGACAAATGCAAGAAAGCCTTGGTTTAATCACGCTTGTTCTAATGCTGTCCACAACAAGGAGAGGGCCTATAAAGGATACCAGAGCCAACCCACTCCTGAATCACATTATTTTTATTTTCCTGCCCGGAATCATGCTATGTCTGTTCTTCGCTCTGCCAAAAATAATTTCATCCATACTAAATGTTCTCAACTCTCCAACTCGAATTCTTCCCGCTCCTTCTGGCAGCTTGCCAAAAACCTTTCTAACAACTTTACCTCATCATCCTTCCCTCCTCTTTTCTGCTGTGATGGCTCTGTAGCTAATTCTTTTACTGATAATGCAGATCTCTTCACTCAGACTTTCTCCTCTAATTCTACCTTAGACGATTCTGGTGCTGTTCCTCCATCACTTCTCCCCTCTGACTTCCTCATGGCTGACATTAAAATTTCTTCAGCTGATGTATTTTCTGCCATCACAGGCCTCAGTACTAACAAGGCAGATGGGCCTGATGAAGTCCCTCCTGTTGTCCTCAAGAACTATGCTTCTGTGCTTCCACCCTGGCTAGGTAAACTCTTTCGCCTTTGTCTATCAACTTGTACCTTTCCTTCTTGCTGGAAGTTTGCTCTAATTCAGCCTGTCCCAAAGTAGGATGATCATTCCAAACCCTTTGACTATCGTCCAATTGCTTTAACATCCTGTGTCTCTAAAGTTGTCGAGTCTATTCTTAATAGAAAATTTTTAAAGCGTCTTTCCTATACTAACAAGGCATATGGGCCTGATGGAGTCCCTCCTGTTGTCCTCAAGACCTATGCTTCTATGCTTCCACCCTGCCTAGGTAAACTCTTTCACCTTTGTCTATCAACTTGTACCTTTCCTTCTTGCTGGAAGTTTGCTCTCATTCAGACAGTCCCATAGAAGGGTGACCATTCCCTACCCTCTGACTATCGTCCAATTGCTTTGACATCCTGTGTCTCTAAAGTTTTCGAGTCTATTCGTAACAGAAAAATTTTAAAAGCATCTTTCCTATCACAACCTTTCTGATCGCCAGTACGGGTTCTGTCAGGGATGCTCCACTGGCGATCTTCTCACCTACCTTTCACACTCCTGGTCATCCTCCTTTCGGGACTTTGGCGAAAGCTTTGCCATTGCACTTGACATCTCAAAGGTTTTCGATCGAGTCTGGCATAAATCTTTAATTTCTAGACTGCCCTCTTACAGTTTCTATCCTTCTATCTGTGCCTTCATCTATAGCTTCCATTCTGGTCGTTCTATAGCTGCTGTTGTAGACGGCCATCGTTCTTCTCCTAGATCTATCAACAGTGGTGTTCCTCAGGGCTCTGTCCTAGCACCAACCCTCTTTCTTTTACACATCAATGATCTTCTAAGCTGTACATCTAATCCTATCCACTCGTACTCTGATGATTCCACCCTTCACCTTTCCATTCGGTTTCTGCAATGTCCATCTCAGCAGTTACTTCAAGAAACAAGGGATGAGGTCATTGCACACCTAATGTCTGACTTCGCTCGTATCTCTGACTAGGGTAAAAATAATCTTATTGTTTTTAATGCATCAAAGACTCAGTATTTACACCTATCAACCCATCAGAATCTTCCACAGGAGTACCCACTAATGTTTAATAATATCCAGCTCAATCCTGCATCATCCTTGAACATGCTTGGGGTTTCATTCAGACGGGACTTATCTTGGAAAGATCATATTGCATCTCTTGTAAAATCTGCTTCCAAGAGATTAGGTGTGTTAAGCCGACTCCGTGCCTTCTGTACCCCTTCACAGTTGTTGACTTTATACACGGGTTTTATTCGCCTCTGTTTAGAGTACAACTCTCATGTGTGGGGAGGCTCCCCACATACAGCTCTTCTCAATAGGGTGGAGTCAAAGGCTATTTGTCTCATGAACTCTCCTCCTCTTACTGGCTCCCTTCACCTTCCGTCTCTTCGCCGCACTGTTGCCTCTTTATCTCTTTTCTATCGCTACTTCAATGGTCACTGCTCCTCTGAACTGTCTGCCTGCATCCCTCCACCTCTACGACGGGCGTGTAGCAACCGCCTAGCAACAACTCTCATCCCTTTTGTGTCCAGCTCTCTAATGCAAGTGTTAACCGTTACTCCCAGTCCTTCATTTATGCAATAGGCCAACTCTGGAACTGCCTCCCTTTGTCTGTATTTCCTACTTCCTCTGATCTCCAGTCTTTGAAACGCAGTGTTTCCAGGCATCTCGAAATGAATGGATCTTGAATTTGGCTCTCTTTTGTAGTTTTTTTTTTTTTATCTTGAACGGAGCGTTTTGAGGGCTCAGCCTTTGGTTCCTTCTTCCTTGCATTAAAAAAAAAAATCTATACTATAAAACCACTTTTAACTGTACCAATTATCGCTACCTTGATTACCGATACATTATACTTAAACGCCGAAGTGGAATGAGGCAAGACAATCAGTGGTTTTACATACCCTGGGAACAGGTCTAAATGCTAGAGAAATTTTTTAGGCTGTAACTCTGGTACTGTAACTCGAATGCTGCTGAAAGTATGAAGAGAAACATCTGCGGTTGTTAAGACGCGTATTTAATGTGTAACACGCTCGCGTGCACTTTTTCGTTTCGGAGTTATGGTTGATGAGGAAAGAAGAGAAGAGGAATAAAATCGATATTCTTGCGACACGATTTTGCTACTCCTACGGAAGTCGGCCTTTGCGAATAGTTTCCACTTAATCAGCGAAAACACTTTCGTTCGTATGCCTAAAGCTGGGCTTCGTGGGTGTTTTGGTGGGCGCACCCCTGACTTTTTTTTCTTTTTTTTTTTTTTAACTGGACGTCATTTTGAACCTGTGCCATTCCTCCATAGTACTCGCTACCACGATTACTGATATAGCATTACTGAACCCCTTTACCCCAAGACATATACCCTAAGCTGAATATATATATATATATATATATATATATATATATATATATATATATATATATATATATATATATATATATATGTGTGTGTGTGTGTGTGTGTGTGTGTGTATTTATAGACTGATAGATAAATGGATGGATAGATAGATAGATAGATAAATAGATAGACTGACCGATTGATAGATATATATATTCAGCTTAGAGAGAGAGAGAGAGAGAGAGAGATTTAACCAAAATTGTGGAACTGGACAGTCTCTTATTCCGTAAGGTTTGTATAGCTGCGTAGCGAGAAGGGTAGCCAGGAGGATTACAGCGCCCACATCACGATTACAGGTAGGGGATGCAGCGGGGCCTGATGAATGCTGCAGTTTTCTGAGGTTCGCAAAACGAAAGGGGCTTTGAGGCCGCATGATGAGGGGATGAGGAGGGCGGCAGAGGCAGGGTGCTCTCGTGTGTGTGTGTGTGTGTGTGTGTGTGTGTGTGTGTGTGTGTGTGTGTGTGTGTGTGTGTGTGTGTGTGTGTGTGTGTGTGTGTGTGTGTGTGTGTGTGTGAATGACACCCTGTTGCAGATTCCTTTACAGCCTGAGAGCTTTATTTAAGAGATAGGCAACGTCCAAGACGACTCAGTTGTTAATTTTAAATGAAATTAAAATTAAGAAGCAGTTGTTACTACAAGGAAAAAATCAATACTCAACACAAGAAACGGTGCCAAGGCACAGCAAACCCGTCCCCGGCAGTCATTTTAGTGCTGACGCATAAACACAACATGACATCTAATCAAAGATGCCACATATTAAATTTGGAGTATGTCGGGTGAAAACTGACGATTTTATGGTCATTTGAAATTTTAGACCCGATCCGCCTGACATTGACCCCTCTACCGTCAAGTGGGGGGTGACCCTCATGATGTAATGAGACATGTTATAGGACGCAGATTTGAAAGATGTGCCTTTAGGTTTTGGTTTTATGTCGATATGACGGATTTGAAAAGAGTTATGGCTAAGGAAAGATTTTTTTACCCGTAATTTGTTTTTCTTACATTTTGGGGGGCCTACAGCCTGGGCCTTGGTCCAGTTTGGCTCAAAATTTAATCAGGTGATCAGATCTTCATGGCCCATTATCCCTGTAATTTTAGTCAAAATTGCACCAGCAGTTTTCGTGTAAGGTTGTTAACAGGCAGACAGAAAGACAGACAAACAGACAAACCGAGTGGGGGGGAAAAAAAAAAAAAAAGTCCCTGAGCCCCTCCGGGGCGAGGCCGGTAAAAATTCCGATTGCTAAGTGTTCACATCATATTTCTTATGACCTATACGAAAATAATAAGTTAATATTGCATGAATACTTAGTTGCTAAACTGTTTAACCCTTAATAACCAATCCAAATTTATGGAAACAGCAAAGAATATGCTTTGCTGACATACGCTGAATCTACATTAAATTATGCCTGGCACATTTCTTAAGACTCAATGGATAAATTCAAACGTTCATAACATGAAGTAGGTGGATATTTGTCCGTGTCTTCTTAATCATTTATCTGATATCGTTCCCTCTCCGCAGAATAAAATCGTCTAGTGACAGTAAGTTATATAACACTGCGTCCACTGAAAAGTTAAGTGTAATTTTATGTGGATGATAAAATGTATGCCTTGAGGTCAAATTTCTTTCTAGTTGTAAGCTTGTCTACTTTACTACAGTCGATAGTTTGGATGAAAGCATTATATAGCAAAATCAGTGAATGTGAATTTATTCTGTCATGTGCCGTGGTGCTCAAAACCTAAAACTATGTGCTTCTATCCTTGTCAAACTGTAATTGATATAGGCTTTAAAGGAACCACAGTAACCCATTATAACTGTCGTTAAAAGCGAAATAGAAATTTTCAATTTCGTTGTTCTGGTAAGTATATTATCGTACTCAGCACTCACATGTAGCTGATTCCTTCTTCATACATTTTCCTCCTTTGTGCAATAATTGTACAGCACAGTCTTTATAAAACAGTCTGCATGGAGAAAGTGTAGTTCACATACCGAACACTACGTAAGCTCCGAAGTTTGTTTTATTTTCTACTCTCTTGCTTGACTTCGTCTATCTATCTATCTATTGCCAGACGCCTCAATCCCGTTTGGAGTGGCCACAAACAAATCGCCTCCAAGTCGCCCTGTCCCCCGCCATTTCACTGCCCTGCTCCCAACTCACACCCCCCTCTCTCATGTACCTCTCCACCCCATCCCTCCATCTCATCCTCGGCCTCCCCCTCCCTCTTCCCCCCTCCACCTCACTCACATACACTCTCTTCGTCAGTCTTTCACCCTCCATCCTCTCCACATGGCCAAACCACCTCAGTGTGTTCCTCATAACGCTTCCTATCACATCCACATCCACACCACAACGCTCCTTTATATCCTCATTCGTCAGCCTGTCTCGCCATGTGACTCCACAGGCTCCTCTTAAATAACTCATTTCCACTGCTCTCACACTTAACTTGTGTCCTTCCAACTACGTCCAAGCTTCACTTCCATACGTTAGAGTTGGTATCACAATACTGTCATGCAGTAACCTTTTTCACTTCCATGCTCACTTCCCTGTTTCTTATCATTGCTTTCAAAGAACCAGCAACCTTTCTTCCCTGCTGTACCCTTTCAAGCACTTCACCCTCCAAACCTCCATCCTTACTCATCACACTACCCAAGTACTTAAACGTACTCACATTTTCCAATTCCTCACCATCCAACCTCGCTGTACATTCACTGACTTCACCTCTCTCAAAGACCATCACTTTACTCTTCCATACATTCACCTTTAGATTCCGTTTCTTACACACTCTTCCAAACTCATCCACCAAGCCTTGCAGCTCCCCTTCGTCTTCACTCAACAACACAATATCATCTGCAAACAACAGTACAGGGAGTTTCCAAACAATATCCTTTCTCACCAGGGCCACTCCAACATCCACTACCCTACCTTGTACCTCTTTTATTACCCCATCCATGTACAGATGAACAACCATGGAGACATGACACATCACTGTTTCAACCCAACTTTCAAAGAGAAAAATTCACTTAGTTCACCATCCACACGCACTGCAGCCTTCGCACCATCGTACATACTCTTCACAGCATTCAACAACTTCTCATCTACTCCATATATTCTTAACACTTTCCACAATCCTTGTCTATCCACCCTGTCATATGCTTTCTCCAAATCCATGAAAGCCGCATACAACTTCTTTCCCTTCTCTAGAAACTTTTCCACTAAAGGTCTAAGAATGAATATCTGATCTACACAACCTCTTCTCTTCCTAAAGCCTCCCTGTTCTTGTCCAACTAATTCCTCTGTTCTTTCTCTAACTCTGTCTATAAGTATCCTACCATACACTTTTCCTATTATACTAAGAAGACAAATGCCCCTATGATTACCACACACTTCCTTTGTACAAAGGAATAATTACACCTGACTTCCAATCCTCCGGGACTCTACCTTCTTCCCAGGCCAATCTGCACATCTTCCACATCCATTCTACTACTATCTCTCCCCCATGCTTCAGCATTTCACCACACACTCCATCATTCCTGGGGCTTTCCCCGATTTAACTTTCTTCATTGCTTCCACAACTTCTATCCTACTGATTTCTTCCTGTCTTCTCACCTCCCTCCCTCTCCCAGCCATTCCCCAGCCACTTATACTCGCATTACTTCCATCCTCTATGTTCAACAATTCCTTAAAGTGTTCTCTCCATCTGCTCACTTTTTCTCACTTCTCCACTAGTAATCTGCCATTTTTATCTTTCACTCCCCTGCTAACTTCACTACCACCCTGTCTTACTCTTTTTCACCTCTTTCCAGAACATTTTCTTACTTCGTGCTGATATATACTATAGTGTGGCCCCTACCAACCTGTTGAAAGTTTCGTCGATTTAACTAGAAACTTCCTCTCTCCCCATAGGATGTCTGTCATAAATTTATTTATTGCCAGCACTTCTTCCATTTATGTACATAAATGCTTTTCCTCATCTTGCAGCTACCTCAGTGCTGTGTTTTGATAATTTTGTTTATGAAGGAAATGAAGGCTGACAATCTAACAAGGATAACATTCCAGCAGGGCCATTTCCGGGACCGATTTATTTATTCATTTATGTATTTTCTTATTGATTTATTTTCTTGTTTTTTTTTTGGGGGGAGGGGGGAGGGAAAAGAGGAAGCTGCTTAAAAACCAGCTGCACCGTCCAACCGCGGAATTCGAACCTAGATATGTTAGGACTTCAGACCACCTCTCTACCGATTCGGCCACCGCCTACGCAGACATCTCTCCTCTGATGGATATGTAGACTTCACTCTCAGGTGTGTAAGTTATGTGTTATAATCTCATTGTGTGTGCTGCCATGACTGTTGCGATGGACGTAGTAAGAAACGGGACAAAAATGTAACATCATTACCATTAACATGATATTCAGTTAGATGACATGTGATGAATCGTTACAGCACAACACGATGCCTTTAAGAATTATGACATTAGAAGAGAGATGGAACAAACAGCAAAAGTAATTAATACCTCGGTTACAAGATACTAAGATTTGCTAATCTTAATTTTTGCCGCACCCACGAAAACGGCTTGTGCCACTCCCTACCTCCCTCCCTCACTCATTCACTGAGTTACTGTACTTTCTTGAGGAATGGAGTTCAGGTCTTATGGAAGGAGTGTTAGGAAAACGATTTGTTTCACAACGGTAAACCTTCTCCCTAGCCAGGTTTCAGGCAACGTGGGGACCACAAGGGCCAACCCCGGTAGCCCTTGGGTATCCCACCCAAAACCGTTAAGAATGCCCAATTTTTTTCCAAGGAGCATGACATTTTTCACATGGTAGAGCTTCACTTGCACAAGTTTGTAAGCATGGTGGGACCCCAAAGGACCGTTCGCCACTTCATGGGGATGGACACCGGTGGTCTCAGCCAAAGTCATTACGCACGACACAAAATTTTAACCGAAAAGGAAGAAATATTGCATAATGATAGATGTTCACCAACGTCATATTTCGGGAAGCATGGAACCACTGTCGGTGGAGGCGCCCATCATCCACTCATTCTCTGTAATGCTACTGTACCCTAGAGTGACTCTGCATTGAGTGATAAGCCAAATGATTTCCTGTAAGACAGGAAATCATATAATACTCAAGGAAGTAACCTTATAGCTAAACAAAACGTGTTCCCTAAGTGTCAACAAGTGAGTTGGCAGAGGGTTAGTGCCCCTCCTCAGAAAACAACTAAATATAAAGACAAAGAAAATGCCCCAGAACAGGACTGACCAACAGGTGACAACCAAGGACCATACAAAGCAGACGGAGCGGATTTCAACGTGGAATGTGAAGGGTGCAAATGATCAGGTGAAAGAGAGAGAGAGAGAGAGAGAGAGAGAGAGAGAGAGAGAGAGAGAGAGATTGCCCAAGTAGCTGAGGATGCAATAGTGGAAATATGCGGATTGACAAAGACTAAATGAAGAGATGAGAGTGTGAGGGAGAGGGAGTATGGATTCGGCATGTGTGCGGAAGTAGGTGAGAATGAGAGGGCAAAAGAGGGCTTATGAATTGCTATGTGCAGGAGAAAGAAGAACATAAGAGAGTATGGATCAGCTGGTTCAAGGATTGTGTGGGGCAAGATTGAAAGTAGGAATACAAACGTGGGTGACTGTGTGTATATATGTGCCAACGGAAGACTGTGCCAGCAGAGTGAAAGAAGAGTTCGGGGCAAATGTGGAAGCATGCATGGAAAAGTTTGAGGGGAGTGAGAGAGTGTTTTTGATTGGAGATGTGAATGGAAGAGTAGAGAGTGTAAAGGTGGATGGAGTAGTTGGTGGGTGTGTTGAGTCTGCAGAAGTGGATGAGAATGGTAGAGCTCTAGTGGACATTTGTGCAGGGGAGGAGGTTGGTGATAGCCAATACCCTCTTTAGGCATAAAATGATCCACAGGTATAAGAGTACATGGCGTGTGATGAGAAGGGTAAGTGGTGAACTGCATGAATACAAGGCAATGATTGATTATGTGTGTGTGGATGAGAGAATTAGAAGGTATGCACTGGATGTGAAAGCATATAGTGGTTGGGGGAGTGGACTTTTTGACCTTCATTTGATGGTGGTGAAAGTCAAGATACAAATGCGATGGATAAATAGGAGAGAAAGGCAGGAGGAAATACTCCATACAAACAGGACAAAAAAGTTGCAAGAGGATGAAGAAAATACTGAATATAAAAGAGAATGGAGGAAAGATTGGGCACATATTATCTGGAGCAGATGGGGGAGGTGGAATGTGTGTGCAAGATATTCACAGAAGAAATCTGTGCAGCATGTGAGGTGGTGTGTGGGGTGAAGAGAAAATGAAAGGGGTGCAAAGTTCAGTATGGTGGAATGAAGAGGTGAAACAAGCTGTGATGCAAAAGAAAGCATTTAGTGAGTGGATGGGATGCTGAAGCATGGATGAAGTTGAGAGATGTAAAAGAAAGTTACATGTAGAGAAGAGAGAGGTGAAAAGAACAGCAAGAGAGAGTAAGAAGTGAGTGGATGAGGAATTTGGAAGCGTTATGTGTGCAAAATGAAGGGAATGTAAGAACATGTTCTGGTAGGAGGCCAAGAGAGTTAGACAGAGTAATAAAGGAGGCTGTAGGATAGTGAAAGATAAAAATGGTAGATTGCTAGTGGAGAAGGGAGAAAAAGTGAGCAGATGGAGAAAACACTTTAAGGAATTGTTCAGCATAGAGAATGAAAGTAATATAAGTGGCTTGGGAATGGCTGGGAGGAGGAGGGAGATAAGAAAGGAGGAAGAGACCGCTAGGATGAAAGTTGTGGAGGCCATGAAGAGAGTCAAAATGGGGAAAGCCCCAGAAATTTATGAAGTGTGCGGTGAAATGCTGAAGCACGGGGATGAGAAAGTAGTGGAATGGATATGGAAGATGTGCAGATTGGTCTGGGTGGAAGGTAGAGTTCCAGAGGATTGCAAGTCAGGTATACTGTAATTATTTCCCTGTACAGAGGAAAAGGGGAAAAAGAAGTGTGTGGTAATCATAGGGGCATTTGTCTTCTTAGTGTAATAGGAAAGGTATATGGTAGGATATTTGTTAACAAAGTCAGGGAAATAACAGATGAATTAGCCGGTGAAGAACAGGGAGGTTTTTGGAAGGGAAGAGGTTGTGTGGATCAGATATTCGTCCTCAGATCCTTAGTGGAAAAGTTTCTAGAAAAGGGAAAGAAGTTGTATGCAGCCTTCTAGAAAAGAGAAAGAAGTTGTATGCAGCGTACATGGATTTGGAGAAAGCATATGACAGAGTGGATAGACAAGGATTGTTGAAAATATTAAGAATGTATGGAGTAAATGGGAGGCCGTTGAATGCCGTGAAGATTATGTATGAGGGTGCTAAGGATAGTGCGTGTTGATAAAGAAAAGAGTGAAATTTTCTATGCGAATGTTGGATTGAAACAAGGATGTGTAATGTCTCCATGGTTGTTCAATTTGTATATGGATAGAGCTATGAAAGAGCCCTAATGAGAGAGGGCAGGGTTTGGAAACTTCCTGTTCTGTTGTTTGTAGATGATACTGTATTGTTAAGTGAGGAAAAAAGAGAACTAAGTGGTGGATAAGTTTGGAAGGGTGTGTGAGAAACGGAATCTAAAGGTGAATGTAGGGAAGAGTAAAGTTGCGGTCTTCGAGAGAAATGAAGTCAGTGAATGCACAGTGAGGCTAGATGATAAGGAAATGGAAAATGTGAGTGCCTATAAGTACTTGGGTTGTGTGATGAGTAAGGTTGGAAGTTTAGAGGATGATATCCAGGAAAGGGTACAACAGGGAAGAAAGTTTGCTGGTTCACTGAAAGCAGCGATAATGAATAGGGAAACAAATATGGAAGTAAAAAAAGACATTGTATGATAGTATTGTGATACCAACACTAACGTACGGAAGAAAAGCTTGGACCTTCTTGGATGGACACAAGTCAAGAGTGAGAGCGGTGGAAATGAGTTACATGAGAGAAGCATGTGGAGGTACATGGAGAGACAGACTGACAAATGAGGAAGTTAAGCACTGTAGTGATGTGCATGTGGAAGTATTAGAAAGCGTTAGAAGAAAATTTAAATGGTTTGGCCCCGTGAAGAGGATGGAGAGCGAGAGACTAATGAGGAGAGTATACATGAGTGAGGTGGAGGGGAAGAGGAGAGGAAGAAAACCTAGGATGAGGTGGAGGGATGAAGTGGAGAGGCATAAGAGACGGGGGATGAGAGCTACGAGGAGGGCAGTGAAATGATAGGAGACAGGGCAACATGGAGGCGATTTGTTTGTGGTCATCCCTTACGGAAGTGAGGCGTCTAGGTATAGACAGATAGACAGGAGCCACTGAGAATCGCTTCTTGTGGGAGTGTGGATGGCCCCTGAGGGTCTCAGCAAAAATCATTATGCACAGCTATAATTTTTTGCCTAGAAACACGAACTCCTCCGTATTGGTAAGTGTTTTCCCCTGGCCACCTTTTAAACATGGTGGGACCCCCCAATAACCTCGATGGGAAACAATGCTACTTTTATTTTTTTTTTTGTCTGAGAACACAAAATTTCGGTCGGTGGTAGTTCTTTACTGAAGCAACAGTTTAGGCAGGGTAAAACCCCCAGAAGCTGCCCTCTGCGGGGCAGAGTGGTCCCTCTGGGGCACTGGCCATAGCCATTATGCACAGTCATGGTTTTTAACCTAGGAACATGAAACTTCTCATACTGGTAGATGTTCATCCCTCAATGCCCATCCCTCACGGGGGAAAGATCCTTCTGGGAGGACAATGCCATGGTTTTTACGTAGGCATCCAAAAGTTTGTACTGTAATAGACTTTCGCTCGGACCATAAAATGTAGGGGGTGGGACCCACGGGGTTTGTCGCTTCACCTCCCCCGTAGGTAAATTATTTCTTTCCTCTTACAATATTGCCAGGATCGGTGCAGCTATTAAAACTATTCTTTGTCTTGTTGTCTGTTAAGCACAATACCCCGTACTGGAAGAGTAACTTCTTATTGACAGCGAGCTAGCGCTGCGATCGAAGTGAGCAAGTGCAGCAAAGCAATCTTTGCCTTACGTTCTTCTGAGAAATGAGCGTCCTGACACAACCCGGCCCAACCCGACACGATATGGCCCAACTGCGATGATTTTCAGAGGCTAATGACTTTTCTACTATGTGAAATAGAGAAGAGATTCTTGCAGCAGGTTATAAATACATTCAATAAATTTATTTTTTTGTTATATACTTACTCATGAAACCGAAGAAACCCCTTGGAATCCCAGAATTCCAAGTGAATGTACTGAGGTCTTCAACTGACGTGCTTCTCCACTACATTATTGATTTAAGAAAAATATTTCCTGTTGTAACACCATGTTTTCTTGCATAAATTCTAACAATAAAATACTGGATGCTTCACTAGTGCACGTGTGTGGGGGGGGGGGTGAGAAACCGTGAGAAAGTAAACAATTTAACTCAATTTTTCTTTTGTTATTGTTCAACTACCTCACCAGAAATGTTGAAAGTTTACACCAAGATGAAATTATGATGATAGGCGTATGTACAAATGCACGCTCGCTTGTCACTCCCTAACAAAGTGCACTTTACTGGTATAATATTTTTAGAATTTATCACCGAAGTACTGTCAGTGGTGTCTTGCGTGTGTGTGCAGTAGACATAAAGCTTATCACTTTATTCGCTAGCACGTTACTGTCATCGATAGTTTCCTGTTCACTACTATGATGTAGTTTTATTTTACTCAGGTACCACCAAACGACTGCATTAATCTAAGGAGGACCTCTAGCAGCAACACAGGTAATGAATTTTACTGTCTAACTAATTGAGTTTGAACAGTCATCCCTCTGATAAATGAAGTCTCCCAGAGATACAAAGAGTAAAACATGAAGTACATCACCAGACTTAAGGTCCAAACACGGTTCTTTGTAAACTCCCATCAACACCCACGAAAACATACGATGGCCAATCAATAAAATCTAGCTAATGTTTTTTTTTTTTTTTTTTTTTTTTTAGGCACATAGTGTCATTTTCTACTTTTAATTACCTACCTTAAATAATGGATAATAAAACTGGGCGCAGTAATGATAGCACACCGACTGGACTCTGCTGACTCAAAAGAATGGCATGTTTGTGGCCGGAGGAGACTCTAGCATGTCTCCACTTTTACAGTTTGTTCTTTGTATATGATGTTCTCCTTATGCGAATTATGGATATTGCATCGATACTGTAAAGGTTTATGTAGCATACTAGCGGTGAGCAAGCTGTAACCTGCAAAATATATACGAGTAGCATAGGAAAATGAGTCTTGTTGGCCTCATAAGCCTGTCTTCATTTGGTTCATATTTCGTAACGCCTCTTCCTCCGTGATTTATAAGTCTCCACCTATTACATAGATGGAGACTATAGTTTTTCCTTGTATTATTATTATTCCGGCCTCAGAGTCTTGCAATGATTCCAGGAGAACCGGAGGCTGCAGAAGGAATCTGAAAGGCCCATGTTGTCATTGCATGGGCCATTGCATATAGAAAAAACAAATCCAAATCCTTTACGTGCAATG
>NC_136979.1:30984965-31129965 GCF_032717465.1 Coenobita brevimanus
AACAGTTCCTTAAAAACGTTCTCTCCATCTGCTCACTTTTTCTCCCTTCCCCACTAGTAATCTACCATTTTGATCTTTCACTCCCCGACTAACTTCTTTGGCACCCTGTCTAACTCTCCTTGCCTCTTTCCAAAGCAGTTTCTTACATTCCCTCCACTTTACACTCAAGTTCCTTCCAAATTCCTTATCCACTCTCTTCTCACTCTCTCTTACTAATCTTTTCACCTCTCTCATCCCCTCTACATATAACTCTCTCTTCCGTCTCTCAACTTCTTTAACACCCCTGTTTCTCATTCACTCACTATATGCTCTCTTCTTTTGTGCCACAGCCTCTCTTACCTCTTCATTCCACCTTGCTGTTCACTGCACTCCCTTTCGTCTTCTCTTCACCCCACACCTCACATGCTGGACAGATTTCTCCCGTGAATATCTTGCACACACCTTCCACGTCCCTCATCTGCTCCAGTCCATATTCACTTAATCGCTCCTCCACTTCCCTCTTATCATCTGCCTTTTTTCCTTCTTTTTGCATCCTTTCCACCCTCCTTGTATTCACTACTTCCTCCTGTCCCTCACTTCTTGTGTTTCTCCATTTCATTTGGACTTTGATTCTGACCACCATTTGGTGGTGGTCAGAAAGTCGACTCCCCCAACCTCTATATATTCTTGCATCTGATCGTTATTTACCCCATACACGACAAAATCTTGCAATGGTTATAATGGTTGCTATTTGTGAAATATAAGCCATATTACGCCTATGATCTCTAAATAAAAAAAACTTTAGACATATATTAACTATTATTTGCTTCTCAGATAGTGAAAAATTTCTGCATATTTGAGTTGAGAGATGAATCAAAGATTCTTTGCCGAGTTTGTTCCTTTGCTCCAGCGATTTCTGTCCATGGAAACCATAGTCTTTTTGACGATTTTTTTATTTTCTTTTAATGCCTTTGCTGGTGACCACTGGGATTATTTGAATAAAAGTATACATCAAGAAATATTCGTGTATATATATACAACCGATAAATCTTCATCTCTTAACGTATGTGTAGCCAACACCACAAAACATTCGAACATCAGAAAGTATTTTGTGATCTCATTATTACCTACGGGGCTCGCCTTAATGAAAGAAAAATTTGTACATAATAGTATTATGAAAAAACATTCGTATGTGAGCATCCTGCATTGCCCGCAAAATAAAATCGGAAATTGAAAATTCTGGCGGTATATAATATCTGTGTCTTACTTTGGACTTATGCGGCATCTCCCATTACTAAGCTTGTAGTTTCTGAATTTGATTATATCCTTCACAAGCTCAATAATATTATTAGGAGGACTTAAATAATAGGCCTGCAGACCTGATGGACCCAGGTTCGAATCCCGGCTGGGGCAGGGAACAGTTTAAGGATTTGAATTTCATAGAAGCAGACTTTCCTGATCTACCAGATGACCTGCCGATATGTCATAAAAGTACCCCCGCTAATACCAATACACCAGTCCTGTATGAGACAGCCCTAGCATGTATTCAATATGGACGGTGGGTGTTAGCGCCGAAGTGGTGACATGTGGAGGTGTAGGAGGACTACTGGGCCCTGGGATAGGCTACTGCCCCCGAGATATAGGCCCTGAAGCCTTTGCCCAGAGTCGGACACAAAAAGAAAAAAAAAGAAAAAAAAAAGTACAAAACTACTCGATAGATACGGGAGTTTCAAGGCCTTCATGTGGGACTTCGCTAAAGTCTACTGGAGTGAAGCACCTAGGTTTCGAAAATCCTTAGTGAGGGATAGACTAATAGGAATGCTCCTAGAAATGCTCCTTCATCGGAAAATAAAATGAAAATAAATATACCGTCTCTGAGCCCCATGTCTCGGACAACGTCTTTTTTATTCTTACTATCTCTAAACTATTTTACTGAACTTCGGAAAGGCCTCTGGTACTGCAGGGGTTGAAGAAAGCTACAGTACATCTCACTTTTGCATTTCGCAAAATCTCTCCTGACCTTCATGAAAGCGTCTGGAGTTGGCAATACTGGAAATGATAAAACGTCGTTGTAGTGAAATTGTTAATCTGAAGAAGATTAAAATGGCCTACTCATCCTTGGGAAAATATAAGAGATTGAGTAGGCGTGACGCAGTAGGTGTGAAAACGAGTCAGTGTGAGACTGAGTGAGAGTGAGGGCGATTATCAACCAATGAGAGAACAAGTAAATGTAAATGTGCAAATGACAGTGTGAGAATGTAACAAAGCATTCGCGACTGTGTAAAAGTGAAGTTTTCGTAAGCTTCCGAGTGTGGCCTGAAAGGGTGAGACTGTTAGTGAAAGTAAACATAAGAGAGTGTGAGAATATGAAAAAATGCGATAAAGAATGGCTCTGAGTTGCAGCAACATTTTTCAACGGTAATAAAGTGATTATGAGTGTTGCATTACATAGTGCTTGAGGCGGCATGGGAACGAATTAGTGAGAGTAAGTGAAATTTTGTGTGATACAGTGAGTAAGAAAAACGGTGTGGTTGAGAGTGGGCAAGAGTTTAAGGTTTAAGTAAAATAATATCAGAGGTGAGAGTGAGTTAGAGAGTGGCAGTGAGTGTGAGAAAAGCAAAAAGAGAATGACATAATAACTGCGAAAGTAAATGGGATATTAAAACCATGGAAAAGATGAGGAAATAGTATGAGAATTAGTTGGCTTGAATTTGTGAAAAGGTATAAGATAATAAGTGAGAAAGATGATTGTGAGAAGGACAAAGAACGAATGTGGGTGTGGAATGCAAGTACCAGAGTGGGAGTGAGTAAGAAAGTAAGAGGGTAGATAGAAGTGTGGATGAGAAGGTTATGGAGAGTGCGAAAGTGACTGGGTAAGCGTGACAGTGAGGAAAACAAGATGGTACAAAAGTTTGTGAAAAAGTGTTAGAGTGAATGAAAGTGAACGGGACTTCGAGAGTGAGTGAGAGAGAGAGAGAGAGAGAGAGAGAGAGAGAGAGAGAGACAGACAGACAGACAGACAGACAGACAGACAGACAGAAGGGGGGTGGGGGGTTAGGCACGTGTACTGGGCCTTCCTGATGCAAGATATGTGAGGGTCGTTGCATGTGACCCAGCGGACAGGGCGGACGTGAGGGTTAATTATATAGCAGTCCATATCAGTCTCCCCCCACCACTCCTTCTCTAGTAACCTCTATTCCTTTCCCTTCATCCCTTCTCTACCCCCCCTGCCAGCCTCCCAAACCCTCTGCCCTCTGCCATCCCGACTTCCTTTTCCCTCTCAAGTCCCTCCCCCATCCTCTCCCTTCACATCCCTCTATCATTTTCTTCCCTCACATCCCTCCTTCATACTTTCCTCACACATCCTTCCCTTATCCTGCTCCTCACATCCCGCCTTCAACCTCTTTCATTACATTCCTCATTCATCCCCTCCTCTCATATTCCTGTTTCATCCTTTTCCCTCACATCCCTCCCTGGTCTTCTCCCCTCACATCTCTCCCTGGTCCTCTCTCCTTACATCCCTTCCTCGACCTGTCCCCTCAAATCCCTTCCTGGTTCTACCCCTTCGCATCCCTCCCTAGCCATCTTCCTTCTCATCCCTGTTTCGCCCTCTCGCATCCCTCTCTCCCATTACTCCCCCTACCTCCCACCACCCCCTCCCCTTCCTCTTGAATGGATGAAGCTGCCCCTCCTCCCGCCATCGACCATCAATTAATCAACTTCCTGTCGATCACCCCAATGGCCATCGATCTCCAATCTCGGGTAGGGTGGGGAGAGAGCTCGGGGGGGGGGGGGAGTGGATGGGCAGGAAATACGTAAGAAACAAAAGGGCAAATATGAATGGGTTTAATACGATGGTTTTCTATTTTTCTAGTCTGTCAGTCTGAATAATTCGCTTGATACAGAAATCATACAGCTACAGTATTATAAAGGCAATGGTTATTGACAGACCTATACTACCTCTTACCGAGACGTAGGAACCTGATGCTTGGACACCGTAGTCCAGAATAGACGAGTTGTCTGTGGCCGTTCTACACTTCTGTAGTATTTTACATTACAGAAAATTTCCGACTCCTGTGGATTAGTAGAGTTGCATTTAAGGCTCTGTCGTCTCAGACTAATTTCCCTACGACTAGACCACCAGACGTCTTGTAAAGAAATTAATTTTCAAATCCAGCTTAGTGAGTCGCAACTCTTGCAAATGCTCTGTTGTCTAGTGGCGCCCGTTAATGTCTTGCTCATATTCAAACCTCTCTAGGGAGCTGTGGCTTAGCTCGATGGGATATTCTAGGAAATCAGAGTATGAAGTGTAAATGTAATACGAATTCCCACAGTAACGTGAATCTTGGTACTTACCATTTAATTTCTAGGGCAGGGTGAGGAGTAACAATGTCCAGACAGGCCAAATTTGCCCAATCCAATGGGCCACCTTTCCATTCACTCATCATTCAAGCCCCCAGAATCCTGGCTCTATCGGATACGCCAAAAACATTCACCACGTTCTGTAGCTTCACCTAAACGTATCCGATTGAGTCAATCCGGACGCTGCCACGTTAAAAAGAGGCGCCAAAACCTTGATCATGCGCTTTCACCTCACAACATTCATCCAGCCAGCTCGATCTCTTGTCAGTTCCCTAGCCTCACCGACTTCCAAACCTCTCTTCCTCACACACTCATCCACCATATCTATCCACCCTTCTCCTTGGCCTACCTCGTCTCCTCCCTCCTTCAAATTCGCTCAGATATACCTTTTTCACCACTGTTGTTATCTATTCTCTCCGCATGACCATACCATCTCAGTCCACTCTCTTCGATTCTGGTAGCCACCGACTTCCTAACTCCACATCTTTCACGAATCACATTATTTCGTATCCTATCCACCCTCTGTACTCCACATACATTCCTCAGGAGTCCCATCTCCATTGATTTTACTCTTGAGTTTTCATTTTCATGCCACACCATAGTCTCACATCCATATGTTAAAGTTGGCACTAACACGCCTTCATGTAAGCCTCGTGCAGCTGCAACACTCAAGCCTCTGTTTCTTATCAAGGCCTTCATTGCACCAGCTACTTTTCTTC
Organism: Coenobita brevimanus; assembly: GCF_032717465.1. Classification (NCBI taxonomy): domain Eukaryota; kingdom Metazoa; phylum Arthropoda; class Malacostraca; order Decapoda; family Coenobitidae; genus Coenobita; species Coenobita brevimanus. The sequence continues at coordinate 30,990,026 of NC_136979.1, forward strand.
CTTGTGTCACTCTACTTTCAACTTCTTTTGCACATTTTCTTCTCTTTTCTATCATTGTACCCAGTTATTTGAAATCTCTCACCAATTCCAGTCTCTCTTCATTCACTGTAACATCGCACTGGGAGTCACCTTCTCTCTCAATAACCATCACATTACTCTTTTCTACATTAACAATCAAGGCACGACGCTCACAGACATCAATAAAACTCTGCACTAGCCTACCAAGTTCTTGTCCGGTACTTGCAAGTAGTACTGCATCATCAACATACAACAAATTTGAGATAGTTCATCCATCACTACCAAAGCCATCCCTCTCTCCATTACTTTTTTTTTTTTTTTTTTTTTTTTTGTGTCTTACTCTGGGCATAGGCTTCACAGCCTGCTATCAAGGCCCAGCAGGCCTCCTACATACCATACTCCTCTACATGTCACTGTCTTTGTACTTCTCTCATCATATATATATATATATATATATATATATATATATATATATATATAAATATATATATATATATATATATATATATATATATATATATATATATATATATATATATATATATATATATATATATATATATATATATATATATATATATATATATATATATATATATATATATATATATATATATATATATATATACTGTAGCATCAGTCGAGCAGGGCGGTACTCCCAAAGTGGATGGAAAGCTGATGACAGGGAGAGATGGAGCTCCCGTATCATCAACTTGCGGGACTAGTTCCTGACCATTTCCCTTTGCTGAACTTTTTCAGAGTTTCAGTAACACAGAGAGTAAGCCAGCATGCTCTCCAATACAAGTTTCTCTGACTGTGAACACCAAACTACCTGCACATTACACATACACCTCCTTAAAAAAAAAAAAAAAATGGTGTCTAATAACCAAGCCTCGGAGTCCCAGGGGAGGGGGGGACCATGAACATACCCACCATTCGCCCCTCTCCCTGTGACGACTCAACGAGCTGCCTGGAATCACTGTCTGAGTCACTTCTTCCTCATTTCTGTAACATTCGTGGCCTTTCCTCTAACTTTCTCTCTGTTGAGCACCACTTCTCCTCTAAACCTCACCTCTTCTTAACTGAGACTCAGCTGTCTGAGGCAATTGATAAGAAACCTTTTTCTGTATCCTCCTACTTTCTCTATAGCCATTTCTAAGTCAAAGGTGGATGTTACGTATATGTGCACAACGACCTATCCTGCTCTCGTGTTCCTGAACTTGACTTTTCTGGATCCTCTACTATCTGGCTTCAGCTTTCCTGTCATTCTCTGATTAAATATATCTGGGCTGTTCACTTATCTTCTAATTCTACTGACTATGAAAAATTCTTCGACTATCTTACTTCTGCAATGGAACACATTCTATCCATTTCTCCATCCTCTGAAATCTCCACTCTAGGAGATTTCAATGTTCACCACCACCTTTGGCTCTCCTCTCCTTTCACTGATCCACCTGCTGAACAAGCCTACATCTTTTCTATCCTTAATGACTTAATACAGCTTGAACAGCACCCTACCCGAATCCCTGACCGCCTTGGAGAGAGTTCCAACATACTTGACTTCTTATTCACAACTAATCCTTCTGCTTACACTGTCAATCTTTCCTCTCCGTTGGGCTCCTCCGATCACAATCTTGTTACCTTAACCTGTCCTATCGCTCCAATATGACCTGTAGACCCTCCAAAGAAACGTCGGTTGTGGCACTTTCGAGCTACTAATTGGGAGATTCTCAGGCAGTATTTCTTCGATTTTCCCTGGAATAATTATTGCTTCCCCAGCCAGGAGCCATCTGCATGTGCCTCGTACATTATGGAGGTTATTTACTCGGGAATGGAAGCATACATTCCTTTCTCATATCCCTTGACTAATGCATGAAAGCATTGGTTTAATCACGCTTGTTCTAATGCTGTCCACAACGAGAAGGAGACCTATAAATGGTACCAGAGCCAACCCACCCCTGAATCACATCTTGTTTGTGTTTCTGCCCAGAATTGTGCTAAGTCTGTTCTTCACTCTGCTAACAATAATTTCATCTGTACCGAATGCTCTCAATTCTACAACTTGAATTCTTCTCGTTCTTTCCAGCAGCTTGCCGAAAGCCTTTCTAACAACTTTACCTCATCATCCTTCCTTCTTCTTTTCCACTCTGGTGACTCTGTATCTATTTCTTCGACTGATAAAGCAGATCTCTTCGCTCAGACTTTCTCCTCCAATTTCACCTTGGACGATTCTGGTGCTGTTCCTCCATCACTTCCACCCTCTGGCTTTCTCATGGCTGTCATTAAATTTTCTTCAGCTGATGTATTTTCTGCCATCACAGGCCTCAATACTAACAAGGCATATGGGCCTGATGGGGTCCCTCCTGTTGTCCTCAAGAACTGTGTTTCTGTACTTGCAACCCGCCTAGGTAAACTGTTTCTCCTTTGTCTGTCAACTTGTACCTTTCCTTCTTGCTGGAAGTTTGCTCTCATTCAGCCAGTCCCAAAGAAGGGTGACCATTCCCAGCCCTCTAACAATCGCCCAGTTGCTTTAACATTCTGTGTATCAAAGTTTTTGAGTCTATTCTTAAAGAAAAATTTTAAAGCTTCTTTCCCATCACAACCTTCTTTCTGATTGTCAGTCTGGGTTCCGTCAGGGACACTCCACTTGTAATCCTCTCACCTACCTTTCAGACTCCTGGTCATCCTCCTTTCAGACTTTGGTGAAAGCTTTGCCACAGCACTTGACATCTCTAAGGCTATCGATCGAGTCTGGCATAGTTCTTAAATTTCCAAACTGTCCGCTTACGGTTTCTATCCTTCTATCTGTGCCTTCATCTATAGCTTCCTCTCTGGTCGTTCTATAGCTGCTGTTGTAGATGGCCACTGTTCTATCAGCAGTTGTGTTCTTCAGGGCTCTGTCCTATCACCAACTCGCTTCCTTTTATTCATCAACGACCTTCTAAGCTGTACATCTAATCCTACCCACTCATACGCTGATGAATACACCCTTCACCATTACATTCTATTCCTGCAACGTCCATCTCAGCAGTTACTTCAATAAACAAGGGATGATGATATGGCACACGTAATGTCTGACTTGGCTCGTATCTCTGACTGGAGTAAAAACATATATATTTTTTTTTTTTTGCATCAAAGTTGCAGTTCTTACACCTATCAACCCGACAAAATCTTTCACAGGAGTACCCACTAACATGTAAAAGTATTCAGCTCAATCCTGCATCATCCTTAAATATACTTCGGATTTCATTCTCTCTGGACTTATCTTGGAAAGATCATATTACATCTATTGTAAAATCTGCTTCCAAGAAATTAGATGTGCTAAGCCGACTCTATACCTTCTTTACCCCTGCACAGTTGTTGACTTTATACACGTTTTATTCACCCCTGTGTGGAGTACAACTCTCATGTTTGGGGTAGCTCCCCACAGACAGCTCTTCTGAATATGGTGGGGTCAAAGGCTTTTCGTTTCATTAACTCTCCTCCTCTTACTGGCTCCCTTCAACCTCTGTCTCTTCAATGCACTGTTGCATCTTTATCTCTTTGCTGTCGCTACTTCAATGGTCACTGCCTCTCTGAACTGTCTGCTTGCATCCCTTCACCTCTACGACAGGCGCTTAGCACCCGTTTATCATCATACTCTCATCCCTTTTCTGTCCAATTCTGTAATGCAAGAGTTAAGCATTTCTTCCAGTCCTTCATTTAAAAAACAGGTTAATTCTGGACCTGTCTCCCTGTGTCTGCATTTCCTACTTCCTATGATCTCCAGTCTTTCAAACGCAGTGTGTCCAGGCATCAGGAAATGAACGAATCTTGAGTTTGGCTCTCTTTTGTATTGTTTTATTTTTCCTTGGAAGGAACGGATTGCAGGCTCCTGGCCTTTTGTTCCTACTTCCTTGCATTAAAGAAAAATAAAATAAAAAATAAAATATATATATTTATATTTATATTTATACATATATCGTTTCGCTTCGTTTTCAAAGGCTCCAACACGCTTGCATGCCTTTGCATTGGTCACCTAATGGCGGTTCTCCTTGCTGCTTGATCTCTGGGAGCTTCCCTATTCAGTCCCTTCTCCCTGAGGTCACAATCAATGATGTCGTCCCATGTCTTTTTTGGTCTACCTTTCGCAACCCTGCCCCCAACATTAACACTTCTCACTTTCTGCACCCATTTATCATCCTCCATCCTCTCCCCATGCCAAGACCATCTCAATCTACCACCCCTCATCAAAACACCAACATACTCCAGTCCCAGCCTACCTCTCAACTCTTCCATCGCAAACCTAGCCCCACCAGGCCTCACACACAGGGTCACTCTGCACATTCACCTAATCATTGCCATTTCTGTACGTTTGAGCCTGTGAATATCCTCTTCTTTTACTGCCCAGGTCTCACTACCATAGCATTATACTCCTAACACATGCTGCATACAAAGATCCCTTAGCACGGAGGGAGAACCCCCTCAGTGTTAACAGAGACAACAGCTCCCTGAACTTCATTTCACCACTTTTTACCCTAGCCACAGAGCAGGTGAAGCCCCATTCCCAGGAGTTAACATATCCCCTAGATAACAAAACTCCTCCACACACTGAAGTGGCTCTCTAGCAAGACCAATTCTTTCACCTCTCTCAGTCCCTACATGCTCTCCCAGACACACTGAACACATGAAATCAGTATTATTTCGTAACGCTACCACATCTCTTTTTCACTCACTTATCGCAAACACTGCACATGATGGGATTTATTACCCACACCCGTGTGGCAAACTGCACATGGCCACACGCCCTCTGCATTGATAGCACCACCACCAGTCCTGAATATCATCATTTTTGTTTTATCCTCATTTATTCTCAGAATCTTGTGCCCCATACCGTCTCTCCACTTCCAATATCTTTCCTCAGCTCCCCTTTCCTTCCCTGCAGTCAACAGCAAATCATCAGCATACACCTCTCACGGGAAGTCACGTGCAAGAGCTTCAAACACCATGATATACTATAAGTGACTCAAGACTGATCCCTTGTGCACGCCAACATTCAAGAAAAACTCATCTCTCTAATCTTCATTCACTTCCACTTGCGCGAGCACCCACATACATATTCATAACCACTCTATCAAGCCACTCCTCAATTCCACTTTTTCTCATTTCCCACTTTATCACCTCCCCAGGGTAACTGTCAAAGGAGTTCTCTAAATTAACAAAAACAAAATACAACTCCCGTTTCTTTCCTGTACTTTTTTTCTGATGCTGTCGGACAAAGAATATGACATTAGCGGTCCAATTGCTTGGCATAAACCGGAACTGCGTCTCAACAATATTAGCTTTTTCCCTTATCATACCTTTTAGGACTCTCCATTACCTTTATTCTCCGATCCAAAAGTCTGATGCCTTAATAATTTCCTCTTTTCAGGGTAACACCCCTCCCTATATAAACATTTAAAGTGACACTCTTCAGCCAGTCATCTGGGACAACACACTCATATATAATCATTTTCTTAAATCAGTTACTAAACCCACTCCTATATCTCCTGATGCTTGCAACACATCAGCAGTCAATCTAGACATATCCGCCGCCTTCATCAGCTGAATCCTGCCTATTACCCTGCTCACAATAGCAGCATCAATGAAAGGCCAAGGGTCAAACACTGGATTTGCTGACTCCAAACCTTCCCTGTTCCAGTCAAACTCCTCATTCAGTGGCCAGTTGTAATGCTCTCTCCAGGCGTCTTTAATATCCTCATTGTCCACAGCTACCTTTCCTTCATCATTCTTCTCTCACTGCTCACCTAGGACTTCCCTGTTTTCCTTCTTGATCTGATTTACCTCCCCAAATACCACATTCTTCCTTTCAGCACTATCTAGCTTATCCAGTAAAAGTCTCTGAGACTAAGATTTTGCCTTGTATACCTCCTTTCTGGCCATAAGCTTGGCAGTCATGGTACCACCCTCTTTCCCTTTCCGGAAAAATTTTCTTTTCTCCATAACTGCGGCTTCTACACCCTCACCCCATCGCCATGTTACTTTATGTCTTTGAGAGCTCTTTGTCCATCCCCACATTGAATCAGTAACTTTCAAGAGACTGTTCTCGAGAGCTCTGTGCTGCTCTTCAACTATTCTGTCTACATCTCCCTGTTCAACCACCACTCTACTGATCTCTAATTATAGATAAATTGCTTGCATGAAGTTCCACATATTAAGTTAGGTCACTAGGATCTCACTGTCTTAATTATTTGTTGCAATTATTTCATAGTTATTCATGCCAAGACTGGAAAGAAATATAGGGTAAACAAAACTCAGCTTATTTATGGGAAATACTAAACATTAGCCTAAACAGAATTCCGGAATGCAGCCCAACCAAGAATTGCATCCGAGCATCACTTTGGCTGATTGTAAAATGTGTTCCTCGGTACTTGGCCTAACACGTATGCTACCACACAGCCTCGTTAATCTTCAGGGTGACACGAACAAAACTGTCCAGCCAGTGATGATGCTGAGGATCCTGGATAATTCTTATCGTAATACAGAGGCTACTAACGATCAAGCCGGAGTAAAGCGTACTGTAATGATAAAGAAATGAAAATCTCCTTGCCTCGTTTGTGAAATATGCAGTGGGAATAATACATCCATTCTTTGTGAGCTGAACCTGCGCATGCAGGTGTGGCATATGGGTAGTCAGTTTCAGTTTGAGTCACGGTACATCAAAATAAAATTTTTCAAAGGACTACTTTTCTCATGATTTTTTTTTTCTGGTGGACTGGACATGGAAAGAGAATAGAGGGAAGATACATAAAAGAAAGGAAAAGGTAAAAAGTAGTAGAGACTGTCAACCTAGGGATTATGGAAGTGCACCTTGAAGTAAAACACGAATGGAGGACTGGGAGGAGAATGCAGAGGATGAGTTAGGGACCGAGGAGAGAAAGGATGTTGACGGTAGATGGCGCAAAATAGAGGAAAGAGAATACTTGGAAGTTTGGGGTTTGGAGAGAGTGGAACCGGGAGAATTTATTAATCAAACCAGGGGGAAATAGTACAAAATACAAAAAATAAAAAATAATTGAGAATGGGAAGGGAATGCGTACTACCACCATGAACAAAGGGGAGTGATAGATACGACAAACAGTGATAGATCTAGAGGAAGGGAGTGATAGAGCAAGGAAATGAGACATCTAGAGGCACTGTGACATACTCCAAGAAGTGAAAGATGAGAAAGTGTAAGGTCACTCAAGGAGTAAGGGATCTATCAAACCCAGAAGAAGAAGAAGAAGAAGGGATTTAGATCTAGATGAAGAGAGAAATTTAACTTTGCAAAGGGAGGAAAAGCAGGAGTGATCAAAATAAATAATGGGGGTGTGCAGAACATGCGAGAGAATAAGTAGTCGGTAGTAATAGAGAAGGAATAGGTACGATCGGAATGAACGTAAGGAAGTGAGGAAATAGTGCAAGATGAGAGATCTGTACCTAGCTGGATATTTGAAGAATGTAAGGGCTTTAAAAAAGAGTGGGAGGCCAATATAAAAAGGGTGACATGGGAAGTTGTGTGCCATGTGTAAGGACTGATGGGTTTCAGAAAACGGGCTGTAAAGTCGGTGTCCAAAGTTGGACACATCTGAAAAAAAAAAAAAAAAAGTGAAAGATGCAAATTAAATGAGATGCCGAGTCAGTAAAGTGTTGAAAGGGAGTAAATGGCATAAAAAGATATCAGACATTAGGAGGGAGTGAGAGATCTAAAAGGAACGAGAGATCTAAAAGAGGTAAGGGATATAGCAAAAAGTAAGAGATCTGAAAGGAGAAAAATATCTAAATTCTAAAGGAAGGAATATATATATATATATATATATATATATATATATATATATATATATATATATATATATATATATATATATATATATATATATATATATATATATATATATATATATATATATGCTAGACAAAATGAAGATAGATAGATAGATATAAAGAGATAGATATATATGCTTGACTCTGGGTGTTCAATAGCCCTTTCCCTTAGGCTCAACAGTTTTTCTAAATGTTTCACACCTGCACGTGTCACCATTTCGGTGCTAATACGCACAGTCCATACTGTGTATATGATATGGCTGTCTCATTCAGGAATGATGCATTGGTATTAGCGGACGTGTGTTTGATATGTCGGTGAGTTCTGTTGAATATCGGAAAAGTCTGACTTAACGAACTTAAATTTCCTTGACTGTTGTCTTCCCTGGCCTAGGATCGTATTTACGCCAATTCAGACAAAATGCGATCTCTCTCTCTACTCTTCCACCACCTCAGTCAAAGGTAGTAAGGGATAGAGGGGTCTAAAAGGAATAATAAATGTAGCAAGGAGTGAGAGATACAGGACTGAAAGCTCTGCAGAAGTGGGTCCCAAGCTTTCTTACTTGCGACCACAATCATGAACATCAAGCCTTGACCGCAAGGTATTTTTTTTTTTTTTTTTTTTTTACCGGGGATGGGGTGTAAATGGGACAAGTACAAGGCGTATGTGTATAATGTCGGCTTAGTTACCAAACACAGTACAATGTAAAAATGGGTTTGTCTATTGAAAAGGTAATAACATCATGGCTCCAGTTTATTCTAGTAAATACGGCAATTTTTTCCCATTTCATTTTTAACTTAACCACGAAAAAGGCTTTAGGTAAAACTTTTTTTTTTTCCTAGCTGAGAATTCAGTAATTACTGACTTTTAACTGAAATGTGCAAAATATATGTTGCTAATCTTTCAGGTTTGAAAGCTGAACAGTTATGATAAATTGAGGGCATGCCAAACCCAACAAAAATACGACCTCAGGGTTGGGAGCCACTGCTTTGCTGGGAGTAGGAGATAAGGCAAGGGGTAAAATCACTAAAAAATGCAAAGAAACGAGCAAAGAATGAGGATTTGAAGATAAAAAAAGTAGAACATAAGAAAATCCAGTGCACTAGGTGTGTACGTCCCCTGCCAGCTCCTCTCACCGCTCTCAAGGTGGCGCTGGCTGCATGCACGAGCCAAGAGAGCGAGGAAATTTAATGGCATGCAAACTGTGGCGGCTTTACACGTGAGGTACGCGGGCACGGATGAGCGGCCATTGCGGTAATAAGGTAACTTCGGATTCTTTTCATGCACTTTTGCGAAAGGAAGAAACTTTTCCCATTCCTTAGAGGAGAAAATTAAGGGAATGGTGCCAGGGAGAGAGAGAGAGAGAGAGAGAGAGAGAGAGTATACTGTACAGACATTACTGACTGTTTAAATAGTCCATTTATATACCAGACGCCAAAATCCCGTAAGGGGTGGCCGTTTGTCCTTGAGTTAGTTAGTTTACGAGGAGAAGCAGTAACCCTCTGCCAACCCACTAACTGAGACAAATGGAACACGTATGGGTTCGTTATATGGTTACCACTCAGCGCTGTAAATGGTTTCCTGGCTTACAGGAAATCATCAGATTTGTCACTCATTGTAAAGTCACCTGAAAAGGAAATAAGAGTATAAAAAAAGTGACAGGAAAGACGGGAGAAGTAGGGAGAGAGGAGAGCTGACACAGAAAAAGAATAAAAAAGTGGAGATGAAGGAAGAAGTAGGCAGCACTACGTCATGTGAGTGGATGATGTTTGCCACCACCTACCACCTAGTGCAGTAATATTATTTACTGGAAAATCTGCACTCATCTGAAACAAACATAGGAACAGATTAGTAAGGTAAAATGCTCTTTTCCGTCTCTCCTGACCCTGCGATAATCAACTGCAGGGTAAAGATGACAGAAAAAAACACAACGCTGGACTAAAAAGATTGAAGGACTTTTCATAAGCAACTCAGAAAAATTGCCTGAAGCAAATTTTGAAAGCATACAGAGCAGTCCTCATAATGATATATTTACTGTTATTAATATAATACAATTACACTTGGACTTTCTGTATATATATATATATATATATATATATATATATATATATATATATATAAAGCTTTGAATGTAATGGAGATGAATTGTCTGAGGAATTTGTGTGGAATGACGCGTATGGATTGAGTGAGAAATGATGAAGTGCCAAGGAGACCTGGAGTTATGTGCATGGGATATGGCTGATCGAGTTCAGCAGAGTGTTGCCATGGTTTGGGCATATGGAGAGAAAGGATGAAGAGCGATTGGTGAAAAAGATAACTGGATCAGGTATGAAGGGTTTAAGACTGAGAGAAAGACCACGAACAGGAGGGATGGACAGTGTGAAGAAAATGTTAGATGAGAGAGGAATGTCTGTTGAGCATGGATGAGTGGCTGAGCGTGATAGAAATTATTGGAGAGATATTGTGAATGAATAAATGGTGACGCAGGCTCGAGGGGATATTCCCCAGCATTTGATTTAATCAGCTGATCAGGTCAAGTGCGGGTAAGGGGATGGGTCCATTATGATGTGGCAGGGGTAAACCAGCTTTGCTGTCAGGCCTTGCTGCGGATGTCGCTGATTGCACTGCGCAGTTGGTCCTTGTGCGGTGTGGTGCGGTGAGGATCTGTTCCATATCCCCTTGGGGCTAAGACACGAATAAATGTGTGTGTTTGGAGGAGTAAATTGTATATCTCGGCTATCCTCCTTTCTTGTCGATTTCGGAGGAAGCAGCCTAGATATATATATATATATATATATATATATATATATATATATATATATATATATATATTATAATGCAATTAATCAAAGGAGATCTGAAAGCAGAGACAGTAACTTTCATGTCTTGTATCTTCAGAAAGAGTGGCAGCGACATGAATGTGGAGGTCCTATATAGGCTGCACACCTGCAGCACAAAGGAGCGCACAGGACATGACATGACATGAAGAAGTATGATATGACCTCACCTCACCTCACCTGATCTCATCTCGACTGAACTTCCTGAACTATAGTAATTCTACGGTTTATAAAGAATGATAGTTTACAGCATTTTTGTTTTTTTAACAAGTAGAAAAAAATAATAATTTCACCTCATTCTATCTATCTATCTATCTATAGCCCGACGCCCTCATCCCGCAAAGGGTGGCCGCAGACAAAACGCCTCCAAGTCACTCTGTCACCCACCATTTGACTCCCCTCCCCCCAACTCACCCCCCCCTCCCTCATATACCTCTCAACTCCATCCCTCCACCTCATCCTCGGTCTACCCCTCCCTCTCCCCCCCTCCACCTCACCTGCATACACCCTCTTAGTCAGTCTTTCATTCTCCATCCTCTCCACATGTCCAAACCACCTCAGTGTATTTCTCCTAATCTTTTCAACCACATCCACATCTACCCCACAACGTTCCTTCACTTCTTCATTCGTCAACCTGTTCCTCCATGTCACTCCACATGCTCCTCTCAAGTAACTCATTTCCACTGCTCTCACTCTTGACTTGTTCCCCTCTTGCAAGGTCCACGCCTCGCTTCCATACGTCAGAGTAGGGATCACAATACCATCATGCAGTGACTTCTTAACTTCCATACTCACCTCCCTATTTCTCATCACTGCTTTCAGTGTGCCAGCAACCTCATTGAACCCTATATTAAACCTAAAGGGCGCAGACAGTTTGCCTTTGAATCTACACATTTTTAGTTAATACCACTTCAATAAATCTTTCTTTCAAATACCTAAGCTCAAGAAACAGAAATTAATTTTATTGCCCTTCTCTGAGAGAGAGAGAGAACACTGGAAACTAAAAGACATGAAAAACGATAAATCAAGGATGAGCGGTGGCGAAGTGTGAGTGCGAGGTAGGGATAAAAGTCGGCGGGCGAGGGGTCTGAATGAAAGTTGTTCCTCCCTCAAGGCTGTTATGTGACAAATGAATTGTAGGCTATTCTGACTCACAACACCTTTATATCTTTCTTATACTATTGTTCCTGCCGCTGCACGATTTTTTGCCGTTTAGAAAAGGCCTCTCATTAGCTTTTGCTGTAGGGCGAATTGTTTTTAATATATGCTTGCTACATCTAAACAGCTTTAAAGAATCTCAAAAAAAAAAAAAAAAAAACTTCTGAACGGGCTAATAGTATGTGGATTATTAAAACGTAGCTACTTAAAAAAAAACACTTGTTAGTATTTTTACAACTCTGAGGTTAATTACTTTGCCATCAGTCATGTTTATATATAAAAAGATACATGCATTATTATTTGCTATCTTTCATTGCCTTTTTATAAAAGATTATGACAGAGTAACAAATAAATACGTTCAATAGTATTCGTAATACAATATTTATATAAAGAATCCATTGAGCACTTTTGGTATGGTATTTCAAAATAAGAACCATAATACTGACATTGTTTCTGAATGGAGAGCTGTATAAAAATTTACATCCTCAACAGACTAAGGTATATCAAACAGGAAAGCAACATGCACAAATATAATACTGAAGGCTGGGGCAAAAAGGCTCTACTCTGATTATTCTCCGGCAGCCTCCGAACCATCAGCAAATCGGCATGACGGCATTATATTGACTAACTGTTAGTCTGGAACAGCAAGCATAATTTCACCTCTCACATCGCTCTTTATAACCACACACTTCCCTCATAACTTTATTGTCTTCTAACCTCATCACTGTGATGATATCTTTTCTACCTTACGTTTTCAACCAAGAAACTATTTAATTATACGTGGGAGAGACGTCTCGTAGCGTAAGGAATGCGTACTCAGTGATTTTTACAGGCGCTTTATCTACACACACACACACACACACACACACACACACACACACACACACACACACACACACACACACACACACACACACACACACACACACACACACACACACACACACACAGGAATTCTTTATTTTCTGCCAGTGCCGTCATCAATCTCTTTTCACCCTTCCTGATCTGTGTTGTTTTTCCTCACTCTTCACATTCCTCTTCAGTTTATGTGCCTTGTTTTCGCCTGTCCCTCTGCGCCTTGTTTCATCACTCCCCGATTTTTTTCCCTTCATATGTTTCTTCTTATGTCTCCATTTCTCCTCACAGCTTCAGCTCTCATCCCCCCCCTCTCTCTCTCTCTCTCTCTCTCTCTCTCTCTCTCTCTCTCTACCTCTCTACCTCTACCTCCATTGCATTTATTCATTTCTCATATCCATTTATCCTCTCTTTCTTTTTCTCCTTTCCTCCCTTCCATTGCCTCCTTTCTCTCTTTTCACCGCACTTTCTACAATTTCAATTCCCACCTCAACTTTCACCTCGTTTCTGTTTCTCTCTTTGATAACCGTCCTCCTTTTTGTCATTCTCATATTTCCTCTGTCCTTTCCCCATTTTATTATGTCTGCTTTCTATCACAGCTCTTCATTTGTGTCCTTCTCTCGACATGGGGTTAAAAGTACCGATCCCTGAAGTTCAGCAGAGACAAATGCCTTCACATGTCATCGATTCGGCGCTAATACCTACCGACCATACCAGGACTGGACCATACTGCATGCGTGATGTGGCTGTCTCGTCTCATTCAGGACTCATGTAATAGTAAGAGAGGAGGCGTTTTCATGACAAGTCGATGGCTTTTGTGGAGAATCAGTAAAGTTTGTTTTACCGAAATTCAAATCATCCCCATCATGGGATTGAACTCACGACTTTCAGACAGCAGATTACTTCACTCACCATTAAACTACCATTTCCCCCACTTGCTGGTCCACTGTCTTACCCGCTGTCTATCCCATCTTAATACCTCCCTCCTTTCTTCTAATCCCATATTCTCCCCTCTCTTCTCTTCCTTTAACAGCCTATCTCCCATCTGTCGTAGCTTGTGTTTCCTTCTTACCCATCTCCTTCCCTTCCCAGCCGACTTCCCTTCCTTCTCCCCCTGCAGCATATCCCCTCTTTCCCTTCCATTCTCTCTCCCCCTCCTTCCCTTAATATCCCACTTCGCCTCGTTCCCTGTCCATCGCATTTCCCTTCTTTCCCTCAGCATCATATTTCCCCTCCTTCTCTCCCTATCCCAGTCTCCTCCTCTCTCGATCCCACTTTTCCTTTTTCACTTCCCATCCCACTTCCCACTTTCCCTTCCCCTTCACTTCCCTTCCCTCTCTCCCCATCCCATATCCCCTCCTACCCGCTCCATCCCACCACCATTCTTCCCTCCCTACCCCACTTCCCTTCCTTCCCTCCCCATCCCATTTCCCCTCCACCCCTTTCCAGGCCACATTCTCTCCCTCCCTCCCTCCCTCCCCATCCTACTTCCTTTTCTCCTCTCTTCATCCCTCCCTTTCCTCCCAATCCCACCCACATCCTTCCCTCCCCATCCCACTTCCCTTCCTTCCCTCCCCATCCCATTTCCCTTCCTTCTCCCCCCATCCCACTTTTCCTCCTTTCCTCCCCGTCACACTTCGTCTCCTTCCCTCCTTATCCCCCTCTTTCCTCCCCATCCCACTTCTCTTCCTTCCCTTCCCCATCCCATTTCTCCTCCTTCCCTCTACATCCCACTTCCTCTTCGCCCGTCCCCATCCCATTTCCAACCTTCCCTCTACACCCCACTTCCTTTTCTCACTTCCCCATCCTACTTCCCCTCCCACCATCCAACCCCCACTACCCACATCGTTTCACAACAATACGACATATGCGCCGCTCGTAAAAGGCGCCTCTAATGCATGTAAATGACACAGTTTGTAATACTTCACCAGCTCTGTGTCCTTCTGACCCGTTCCTCTGGCGCAGGAGGGTGAAAGAAGGAAGAGAGAGAGAGAGAGAGAGAGAGAGAGAGAGAGAGAGAGAGAGAGAGAGAGAGCACCAAAGTTTCAACGGTAGGAGTAAGAAAAGAATGAGCTGAGGGCAAGAGTTAGGAGGAGGGCGTGGGAGAAATGAGAGGGACGGGAGGAAAAAGAAAAAGAGTAAGAGTAGAGTGCCGGAGATGTGGAAGGGACAAAGGAAAGAGAGATAGTTCGAAGAAGAGAAAAAGTGATAAGAGGAACTAAGGGATCAATCGGACGGACCAAGGGAAAGGATAAAAGATTAAACCACGGTGAAAGGGTGAAGGACGAAGGAAGAATAAAGGGAAAGAAAGGAAAAGGAAAGAAAACACAAGGGAATATGTGAGGGATGAGGAATGGGAACTTGTAAGGGAAACTGGTGGCATGAATAATAGGGAATTAGATAGGGTGGGTGTTGTGGAGAGAGGGAGAGGAGAGACAATGGTGATGCTGGTGGGCATGATGAGGGCAGTCTGGTGGGGTAGGAGACGGACTGATGTTCACTACTACTGGGAGAATAAGTGATCACGAAGTTGCAAGAAAGGCATTTTATAATATATATATATATATATATATATATATATATATATATATATAAAACATATCTGGCTGAAAACTTCGTTCTTCCAATGCATCTGAAATGCCAGCTTCATGATAAAAGCAATGATGCATGGCTGATATTGCATCCCTAGTATAAGGTACTGAATTAACATTATTTCTTGAAATGAATAATTTTACCTTGTCTGGCAACGGTCTCCCTCAGCTTAAAATAATGGAGTAGCGATAGCTAGAACGAAAAACTGATGTGACGTCCTTCCTAGGAAAGGGTTAATTGAGCTAGCTTTATATAAAAATAAATATGAAAGTTTCAACTGCCCTTCCAAAGTCACGTTTTCATTCAATTATTTAGGCTATATTTTCATCCAAATTTTACGTGTAGTCTGGGAGAGGTTGTAAGCAATAATCACCACGCAAACGAAACTGAACACTTAGAAAATACATATCTGTACTGAAATGACAGAGAAGTGGGACACCCAAATCGCAGAACGTGACTGACCTTGTATATCCTTCGGCGGCAACAAAGACAGGCAACAATAGAAAGCAGAGAGTGAGCCAAGCGGCGGCTGACCCTGACCCAGTGCCGCTGCACAATGTGGCCAGCATCCAACAAATTATTGACGAGCGCTGGACGATAGAAGCGAGGCCTGTGAAAATGAAAACTGACAAAAGCCACTGGCTGGGGGAGGGCTGAGGAGTAGAAGGTCGACGGATAAAAGGATTACAGACAAATCAGAGTGGAAAGAATGCCATAGTACACTGACTAAAGAGGATAACCTTTTCAGTGCCATGACGCCTTGTATGTTTATGCTACCATCAGATGAGTTTATTCTCGCAGTGAAAGAGAAACATCTCAGCTCCATTTATCCATTTGGTACACTGATGTCCGTAATATTCTATTCCTGCTGCTGCTGAAAGATCTTCGTCAGGTTAAGGGATGGATAATGTAACTGAATATCAAAGTAAGCTTCGTAATGAAGTTGAAGGAATTTTATTGTGAAGTGGAAACAAGGATTTCGTAAGTCTGAATGGTGAGTGGATAGATGTGTGTCCCGTTATTGCTGGGAACTCTGCTTTTATACTCTTCTGTTCTTGTTTGTGGAAACATCTCATCTCTTGTAGGTGAAAGAGTTAGGAAAACGACGACAACGACGATGATGATTAGGGAATGGCTCTGGTACTGAAGATGTTAAATTAAGACATGGGAGAAGAAGGTGCAGAGCAGGCAAGAAAAGTATGTGGTGGAAATAGACGCTGGCGATCCTTGTGCCACTTTCTCAAGGGTTAGGAGGCTTCTCGTATATCTCCTTTTGTGCATGATTTTCTGAATGAGGTACGTCAATTTACTCGATATATTACAGGTATTTGCCGAAACTATAGTAATATCAAACAGATGTTACACACACACAGACACACACACACACACACACACACACACACACACACACACACACACACACACACACACACACACACACACACACACACACACACAAATATATATATATATATATATATATATATATATATATATATATATAACGTAAAGGCAAAGGTACTGGGATATCTGCTATGGGCAGGACAACCTCTCCAGTCCGATGAAGCATCTGCTGAATTTTACCATCCCTAAATGACTGTATTCACTTTAGGACGAACTTTCGAACTGAAGGCAGGGGAGTTAAATAATACTTTCTTTTAGCCGCTTTGCATCTCTAACCTGAATGATATCGTCTTGAGGTGGCAAAAATGAACTAATTAAGGATGTCCGGGTTCAGCTAATGTTTCACGATTCCATTCGGATAAGAGTGAGTCATAGGAGCCTGAGTGTTAAGGTTAGGATAATATGCGCCTTATGACCACAGGGCCGCCACCACATCCCTCCCTCGCGCTGTCGAGCCTCCAGAACATTAGCTGTACCTCACAATCCAATTTTACTGTGAAGAGTTGATGTCACATGATTTTATGCGGCTGAGAGTGAGCCATAGACGTCTAAGTTTCAAACCCTGAATCGTAGCGGCAGTTTTTATAGTCCTTCTTCCTCTAGATGACTATACTCGTCTTTTGACCAACTTTTCAAAGTGGATGGATTAAATATAGCCTTCATTACTTGTACTAGGGTGCTCTCCTAATCCGATCAAAGTCGTCTGTTACCAGCAAGTATATATATGATCTTTTGGTGACCACAGGGCCGCCGCATCCCACCCTGGCGCTGACGGACCTCCGGCACAAGTTAGCCACCCCTCAAGGCCCAATTATAATGTGAATAGCTCCAGCCACCCAAAGTTGTGATTAGTTCGGCCAAGTATTTCTGCGTATTCACAGAAACTTCCAGGGAGGTTCCTTTGCTGGGATAATCACAGACCAAAAAGAAAAAATGGAGAGAAAAAATTATATTTATATTTCTCACTTTCCTCTCAGACAGTTCAATCCCACATCCACAACTTTCTAACTCATCAATATTAAGTCCTCAGAATTATTCTCCATGTTTTATTCCATAACCCATTTTGATATCATATCGGTATTAACATCCCGAAATTTGAATACTTTTTTTTTCTTTACCGCATTTTGATACCTCACATGTGGTAGCCGTGGGGGCGCTCACCATCCACCCACTCAATGTAGTGCCGCTTTCGGGTGTCAGCCCTATCCTCTCCTTCATCCATCTTTCCTTGCATCCTCTTCTGTCTTTCTTTCCTTCTTTCCTCGTCCTTCTGCTTCCGGGTGACTTTACACTCCCTCATCTGTCTTTCTTTCCTTCATTCTTTCCTCTTCCGCCTGTGGGTGACTACACTGAGTGGCAAGTCAGATGGTTTCCTGTACACCAGGAAACGATTTACTACGCTGAGTGGTAATCATATAACCAAATTTTGGCGTCTGGTAGTTTAGTGGGTAATTACGGTGCTCTAATCGGATTGAGCCAGTGAAAGTTTATATCCAAGGGGTGGTTGGGGTTTATTACTCACGTAATGCTATTCAGGGATGAGTGAGGCTGGTCACTCTAATCTTAAATGTCAGGACCAACTTGCCTAGCCCCGGGCTCCTACGTTCCTCATGGGGCAACGTAGGATTGGGTGATGGATGGATGGATGGAATGATACCTCACATACATAATCCTTCGACCAACCAGATGTCAAAGCTACCGAAAGCATTATAAGTTCTCTTCAGCTGCTAGAGGGAAAAAAAAAAAAAAAGGCAAAAAAAAATAAAAGTGGTTGCTGGAGAACGGGAAAAATGAAAATGAAGAACAGTGACTTAAAAGGTGAATGATAAAACACGATTACCGACACTGAACTCATGACAGTCTGCTGAGAAAACAAGCACTTGTAGGAATATATATATTAGAGCCATTTGTTGTCCTGAAAGTGAATAAGAAAACACAAATGGGACGCGGAAATAACAGTTTAATGAATGGAAATTATATAAGGGCGGTCGGTAATACACTGTCATGAAAGTGAGTCATAAAGCAAGAATGGAACCCGGAAATCATCACAGAAAATTTGCTGATGAAAATGGCACCGCTAGAAATTATATATATGAGGTGAGTGAGCAAATATTCCAAAATTGTCTAAGGGATGCAGAAGCGGCATTCGAGAAATTTTGCAGGGCGCGAGGTGAAGCGGTGCGGGAATGCTAACTATGTCTGGGAAGGAGGCTGACAGACGCTAACGAGGAGGGGAAGGGGAGGGGGAGAGGCCAGGGGAAGACAGTGCTGAGAGACAGGGAGGGGCAGATGCTGCTTTATGTGTGTGTGTGTGTGTGTGTGTGTGTGTGTGTGTGTGTGTGTGTGTGTGTGTGTGTGTGTGTGTGTGTGTGTGTGTGTTAATGAAGACAACGTTTACTCCTTTAGTCCGAGAGAGCTTCCTAGGCTAAATGAAGTAGGAAACTCGCACAATAACAAAGAATACTAATAATACAAAAAAGTCGTCGGCACAGTACAGAGGTTAACCGTGACAGATGCTAATCATTTTTGTTCAAAGTCTTTCCTAGGTTGAAGGAAGTTATCTGGCAATGGCGAGAATCTAATGGAAAGATCGTCACCGAAGGAAAGAAATTATTGTAGCTGGTTAGCAGAGAAGAGGGAACGCTTTTGAGTCATGAGAGATTTTTTGCAAAGGTTAACGGTAAGAGAAATTAAAGTGATTTGGTCTGAGACACGCAAAATAGTGTGCTGAGACAGGTTTAGCCTTTCATGATCTAGTCATCACTAGGTCCTTATGCTACCTAATTCCACACAGTTTTGTTCAGATGACGGTAAGCATAGGAGTCTTAGTGTTGATACTTCCACCATTGATCCAGTCATGAAAAAAACTAGCACTGTACTCCAGCTTACGCCAAATGATTTTACTCAGAGGAGAGTGTTTCAGTGAAGTCTGAAAGTATGAGAAGAGAGGAAATTTACGATGCATAAGGAGACAGGAATTCGTTGTAATGTGCCAATTTGTTTTTCGCAAGGTAGAAGACAGAAAGAGAAAACGACATGGAATGAGTTGAAGTAATCAGTGTAGAGCTAGAAAAAAATAGGACTGATGGTTTACGAGAAAGAGAGACTTAGATGGAGAGACTGTGCTGAGCGTGGTATGAGAGAACTGGGCTTGGGAAAGGATGTGGCGAGGAGAAGACGCTGGAGGAGATGCACAAAATCGTCCGATTCTGGAAAAAAGAAGAAGAAAACAAGAAGAAAAGGAAGAAGAAAAGGAGGATTACAGAGGAATACAAAGGAAAGCAAACAACAACAGACCTTATGGTCCTTTCGAGGCTGCTTGTTACAGAGTAGACTATGACTACAAGATTTAACTCTACATGCTGAAGGATAAGGATTGTAAAGCACGAAGGCTCCCCCCACCTCCAAACCCTCCAGGAAAAAATGAGAAAACCCGCATGCAGCATGGAAAAACTGATATTGGAAATTTCCAAGGAAAGACTGGAAAAGTTACATTCTATAATACTTTATCTGTAAGTTACCAGTTTGAATAACCTGAGAGAGAAAGTAATTAAATAAACTAATAACTACGGCATGACATTATGAACGGGTACGTTGAGTTAAGGGGGATTCTGTAGACATAACGTGGAAACTGCAAAGTGTGCAGTGTGGACGTTCAGAGATGGTGCAGCAGCCTTGCCTGGCATTTTTAAGGTAGGCAGCAGTCAATCAGGCCCCAGCTCCGTTCACTCCACTGAGACAAGGAACTCTCCCATTTGGGACAAGTGTACAAGTTTTCTCCCGAAGCAGTGACCACTTGGTACATTTAAAAAAAATCAAAACTTCTTTCAATAAAACCCACCAGCTTGTTTGCAATTTTAACCGCCTCGGAGCACTGCTTACTCGGTTTTAGGTCATTTGATATTATCACACCAAGAACCATTTCATTGTCTGTACTTGATAATTGGATATTATTCACTTTGTAATTCGCATGGACGTTGTTACTTCCAGTATGAAGTACTTTACATTTTTCTGTGTTGAATTTCATTTGCCATTTTTCTGCCCAGCTTGTTAAAGTATTAAGATCATTTTGTAACTGCTGCCACTGTAACTTTGAAGTTACTTTACTGGTTATTTTAGTATCGTCTGCAAATTTGGATACTTTACAATTTAGACCCCCATCTATGTCGTTCATATATATATAATAAATATTATCGGACCAAGTACTGAACCCTGGGGGAAGCTGCTATTCACATTACGCCATTTGGATTCCTTTCCACTTACCATAACTCGCTGTTTTCGGTCTGAAAGCCAGTCTTGTAACCATTTCTGCGTATTTCTTTTTATTCCATGTGCTTCTATTTTGCTCATGAGACGCTTGTGAGGGACAGTGTCAAATGCTTTCTGAAATTCGAGGTAAATTACATCTACTGCTATTGAGTCATCATATGATTTGTAAACATCATGGAAGAAGTCCAGTAAGTGAGTTAAGCATGAACGACGATGTCTGAATCCATGCTGCGAGTCTTTATTTATATTATTTTGTTATAGATAATTAACTATTTTAGCTCTTATGATTGTTTCCATTAATTTGCACAATATTGATGTTAAGCTGATTGTCTGTAATTTCCTGGGTGCGACTTAGTTTCTTTTTTTGAAAATTGATGTTATATTTGCTAGGAAGAGGAGAAGGAGGAGGAGGAAGAGGAGAAGGAGGGGAAAGAGGAGGAGATGCATACGATCCTCCGATTCTGACTCGTAAGAAAAAGAAGAAGAAGGGGAAGAGGAGGAGGAGGAGGAGGAGGAGGAGGTGGAGGAGGAGGAGGAAGGGGAGGAGAGGGTGGGGGAGGAAGGGGAGGAGGAGGAGAAAGAGGTGGAGATGCATAAGATCGTCCGACTCTAACTGGGAAGAAGAGGAACTGTGGATGGTTCCCGGATGACAGAAGGAAAACAGCTGCAGTAACACCTAGCGAAATCGTGAGACAGACTGGAGGAGGAGACTGATATGGATGAGGAAGGACATATCAGTGAAGACAGGAGAAAAAGAGAGGAAACTGTAGGGAAGGCAGACAGAGGTTAGAATGAATCTGTCAAGGGTAGCAGACGAAAGGGTGACAGGTCTGAGGCGGCCGATGGGATAAAGGGCAGAGACAGACAGTGGGACGGAGAACTGCAGAAGTAACAGACGTGGAACTGAGAGAGGAAAAGACCATGACCGAGGAGAGATCGGTGTCTGGGGAGTGATAGTAAGTTGATAAAATATTGATGAGAGAGAGAGAGAGAGAGAAACACGCCTGGGTGAGTATTTGATGGTGTATAAGCGATTAACCACTGCGGTACGATGACATATTTGATGTTTTAGTCTTGCTATTCAAAGACGGTTTTATCAAGCTTAACAGAGAGACCTCGCTGTGTAGAGATTAAGTGCACGAGGAGGGCAGGAGAGAAAGACACAGGGCAATGCATCATGGGTGAAAAGCAGAAACTGATGCCGAGACTGGGAAAATAAGCAGCATCACGGAAGAAAACCGAGACGCTAATTGAAGAAAGGTGTTGAGATAAATGACATAGAAACGGAGTTAGAGTGGAAAGACGAAGTGTTGGCTATGATCAGCGGGCAAGGAGTGATGGAGAAACGTTGAAACAGTGATAAGGTGCGACAGACATAGAGGAGACAGAGGAAGGAGGATGAGAACTTCAGTCGAAACTCATCTGCCACGATCGCCGTTCCATTTGTGCTAATATAATCCATTTGTAGCGCAGCGAAGGCTTAAATTAGACCCATTTGTCGTGGGTACGGGTCTATGGGTGCAAGAGCATCGACAGAGCCTCCATTTTGGTGCCAGGTTAAACCCATGGCGGCTGGAGTGTGTTGTTTAAGTATTTAGAAAGCGTTACTACAGGAAAACTCTGTCTAAGCCCAAACACAGAAGCAAAGGAACTGTTACTTTTTCATCCCGAGAACGATTTTTTTTTTTTTTTTTTTTTACTTTTCATATTTCCTGCCCATTTTATTCAATTAAATTTTTCGAATTGGAGAGGGTGTACCTAGTCTTTAGTAATCCCTTCAATACCAAGATTCTTTCATAAATTAAATAGAATTGTCTAGCACCGGTATTATTAAACTACATCATTACGTCACCGAAGTGAAAAAGACGGTATAACCCCAAGAAGAAATCCAATGTCAGAGCTCTCTCTTTATCAGTGAGTGGGTGACAGGTGTGACAGTGGGGGAGGGGTGGTGAGGGGTGGAGGGGAAGTTTGGGGCTGAGGAAGGACGGGGAGGTATGTGATGAGGAGGGCCAAAGGGCGTGTACTAATGGGTGTCATTCATCACTGAACAATTGTCTCGTGTGTACAGGTGGAATCTCAGCAGGGGGCTGCGGGATGATACTGCTAGCTATTATGAGAATGGGAATTTATGACGGTAGTTTTGTCAAACCTTACGTTGCTTGTGTCACACACTTGATATGGGACTCTATTATTTTATATCCTGATTAAAAGTAGACAGTGTAACACCCATCGATTAAGTGAAAGATAACCCGCAAAAGAATCGGTCATAATCCTGATGAGGGAAACTGTCCAATTGAGCGGCCAAAGCGAGCGAGCGAGAATACTACATGCATCAATGTAAAGAAGCCTGTGCCATCCCCAGCACCAAGAAGTGTATCATTTGGAAGAATATTAAAGCTATAGCAGATCTATGCAATTCGTTGGGAAGCTTACGAAAAAGTAAAAAAGTGTTACTCAAGTGTTTTTTCTACAATTCGCTTACATATCGCTAAAAAGGAAATAAACCAAAATAAGCCAAACCTGTGCACATCTTTGAAGAGCTAGAATAGCAAAGTTTACAAGCTTGTCCACTCGAACACGATCCAGACTTTTATATGTCGACTCCAATAACTTCACGGTATATACTAACATTACGCTTTGATGTTTCATTTGACATAAACATCTAATAAGAACTGCATGAGCAGTGTTACATTAACATCACATACAGTAGTTCATCATGTGCAGTCACCACTACTTTGAAGAAGACAAGAATAGCCAGGTTAACAAAGTATTTCTCCCTCATCTGCCCTCTGTTTGAACATAGAATCCAAGCCAGACAACATAAGTCTCCGGGATACACAGGTGATTTCCCTTTAACCCTTTGACTGCGCAATACTTCTCAGTCTAGGACAGTGTTTCTCAAACTTTTTCACTTCATTCCCCACTTGCAGGGATCTTAACATCCTCGTGGGCCCCTTTCAGTTTTTTTCCCTAGTCCTTCGTACGTAATGATGAAAAAAACTGTTTGGGTGCTCTCCATTGATTTTCATGCGTCAGGATGGATATTTTGTTACGTATCAATGGGATGGATGACACTGATTGTTTTCAGTCAGTCAACTTATTTACTACTTAAACTAGCCTGCCATGCCCCCCTAATATCCTGCCATGGCCCCCTTAGGGGCCATGGCTGTCAGTTTGAGAACCAGTGGTCTAGGATGAGCAAAATCATCCGGAGTTGACCAAAATATAATAGCTAAATTCTACCATCACACTGGAAGGATAGGATTTGTCTCTTCTAAACAAAATCTCATGTAGTTAAGAGTATTAAATGTCTACGACTGAATCTCGCACTGAACGAGTTAATGATAAGAGAATTTAATTTCAGTGGCGCTGACGAGGACACAACACTTGGTGGCGCTGTATGCCTTAGGTGGAGTAAAGCAGCTATGGAGCCCATCATGAAACCAAACTCCTTCATAATTTCCTGTACTTTGCCGTGGGGAAGGATTCTGGTCCGACCTTTGTGAGGTGCTGCCTATCACAGGGCGGACGCCAGTTCCCTACACGGTCTACTTAATATACTACGAGTATACCTGTAGGACGAACCCACATAAGAAGATTGCTTACCTGTGGTTGACGGGTCTACTTGACCAGACAGGCGGAGGTTAAGCAACGAAAACAACAATATTTATTCTCCGAGTTAATGTAGGAAAACACGATGACACTTCCAAAAAACACGATGACATTTTCAAAATAATTTTTTGAGATTTTTTTTTTTCAATAACTGAGAGGAAGCAAAGTTAACAAACGGCTCTCTCTTTGTAAAGGCCTTCAGTCTTTATGGTTTCGGGTAAGCATCACTGGGACACATCTGAACCAAGTGGTAATCAATGGAGACTCAGCTCCAACAACAACTTATATTTTTAGTGTACTATGCCACGAGGTGAAAATAGATGATATTTAGGCTGGTTGGAGGATGGGTGAGGTGGGCAGGTGGTCTTCGTTGAGTGAATGATCGTGGGTCACTGGAAAGCATGGTGGGTGGATAGGTGGGCAGGCAGAGTTGGTGATGGGTTGGTAGTGGGATAATAAGCTTTTGGGGATTATGTCCATGAACTAAATAGGTTCATGGTGGGAATAGTTCCATGTAGGAAAACGGGTCCCTGGGGAATATGTCCCTGGGGAAATGGATGCTATCAAGGACAGGGGCTAATGGTGGGAAATAGGTCCATGGGAAAAATAGGTCCATAGAGGGAAATACGTCCATGATGAACTTAGCTCCATGAATAAAATTGGTCCATGGGAAGAAGATGTCCATGAGGTAGCACAGGTCTAATAGAAAATATTCCACTAGGAGAAAATGGGTTCACGAGTATATAGACCCATGGGGTAAAATAGGTCCATAGGAAATATAGTCATGGGGGAAAACATGTCTGTGGAGAAAACATTGTCACTGCTGGGACAGGTCACTTGGAGAAAATACCTAGATGGAGAGCTCAAACCTTGAGGCTGTAGCTGGAGCTGAGTTTATGTGCTATAATAGTTTATGGAAAAGTTAATTTCGGTTCTTTCTTCAGTTGTATATAAGAAAACTGTCTTACCGCAACTTTATCCAATGGATGTGTGACGAAGTGTCGTTTCGGTCGCTCTCTGATTTTACTTCGTAGGCTGTATACTGTACCTAATCTGTGATACATATCTTCCCAACAGGACACAAGTGGGGAAACATTTGCCAGAAGTTATATCTACCTGCAAGAAAAGAAAGAAAATATAAGAAATTGGCTATGTACAATGCATACGTATTTTTCATAATGTACAGTTCAGTACATATTTTGGACAAAGTAAACACACACAAAAACTGATAAAAGTCACCAAAGAATATACTATTTACTGATAACATTGATGACAAGAAACCAATGTCAGAATACTTTCTTTTACATGATTTCAGAATTGATGTAGTAAAGCTCGAGACAACGACCATCATTGCCTATCAGCATCACTTTTGTCGACTGGAACTGTACGTGTGTGTGTGTGTGTGTAGCCGAACTAAATCGACGCCGTCACTGTTGTCTGACCACCGCACCACACATGCAGCAATGTAACACATACAGCACCATCACATTACTCATGCTGCACTTCCGTAGGCTATATGCTGCATCACTGCACCACACCAGCACACTTGTTGTTCCTCCCCACCATACATGCTGCAGTGCCACAATTGCTGTAGGATCACATGGTATATGCTTCACTACCACACCACATATATTGCAGTATCATAAATGTTGCACCACCATACCACATATGTTGTACCATCACATATGTTGCACCAATACACATGCTGCACTACAATACATGCAGCGCCACCGTAAATTCTACAACACCATACATACAGAACTGCCAGACTACACATGCTTCATCATCAGACATGCTGCACTCCCACTCTACACACGGATCATCACCGTGTAGCCTACTGCATATTCCACCACCACACATGTTACACCGGCACACCACACATGCTACACCAGCACACCACTCATGCAACACCAGCACACCACACATGCTACAGGAGCACACTACACATGCTACACCAGCACACCACACATGCTACACCAGGACACCGCACATGCTACTCCAGCACACCACACATGCTACACCAGCACACCACACATGCTACACCAGCTTACCACACATCCTGCACCATTACACTACACATACACACTTCCCCACGACACATAGCTGTACTCACTACCAGACCATGCAAGCTACACCACCACACTACTCATGACGCATTATCCCACATTTTGCACTACATCACATGGTTACATGCACACACACGATACTCCAGCAAAAATCTTTAACTACCATGCATGTCCCATCGTTACTGGAGCCTACAAGCTTCATTACCAGTTAGGGCGAAGCCCTCGCGAGTCTCTTGTCAAGTAGTGGCATTTTCTCACATATGAGCGGCCCGACACGTCCCGGTCCAACCCGGCCCGGCCCGACCATAACATTATTGAGAAGCTTATATCTCAGAAACCACAGGGCCGATCACTGTGTTGTTAGCACCATATGATAGCCCAATTCTTTAAGAACTGTTTTTGACAGGTTTTATTACACCCAGGCGATCCACATGGCACGTGACACTCGCCAAATGCAGCAGGTCGAAAGTCTTCAAAAGAGGGCATTAAACTTGGCAGGTAGATATCCATCAATATACTGTACTCTAGGCATCCTCGGGGAATTAGGCGACATTACAATGCCTTCGGATTTAAATGGCCTTGCTCTTACCTCGCCAACAGAGGTGTTTTGCTGGTCGCGAAACAGATGGTATCTCCACTGACTATCCGCAAGAAACCCACTATTCTTGCTCCATTATTTACATAGCGCTTCAGTTCCATTTATGCTGTGCTGCTTTTCATATTTTATTTCCGTATGAATGCTCCTCATCAGAAGCATTTCACAGTCACATTTGCTATAGCACACCTGCTGCACAACCAAGTCATACCATCAAGGAGCATCATACACTTCCACACAAAGAATTGTTCTTGCTCAGCTATGTACATACCATCCCTCATTTCCATCCATGACCCATGGCGACATTAAAACCATAATACAGGTACACCCATTATTACACTACAAACAGCCCACAAGAACCAATGTACCATCAAAATACACGATCCACAACTGGATCTGCTACGTAACCCTAACTGTCCTTCAACTGTGCATTCCACACTAATGCATAATTTATGTTCAGTTACTCTGCTACCACAGATCAGATCCACCTCTATCCATGCTCCAGCCTCACATAACCTGCAGTCATTAACCCACCCACTTCCGCTTTCATACCTATGCCCCACCAATATGGCTCTATGAATCTCCACGCTTAAAATTGCTTTACTAAATTGAATGTTCCACCATAACCATTATTACGTTCTATTGTTATCGTGATATTTTTTATCCGTGTTTGCTGCCATACTTACATTTCATCTGTTATCATGCACACGTTTCAACACAAGATGTGCTACATACATCTTCCGTCACCACCACCATACTACATGCTCTCCATCATCACCTCTGTGCGAGTGCAACAGAACTAGATTTATGCTCCACAGTAGACACCATACGTATGTACGCCCACTGCTGCCATATATTCCAACACAACTGCCATCGACCCGTATATGCTGCACCATTAAACATATGTTACATCACAACCACGTTATATGTTTCACCTCCTGCACCACTAATATATGATACATCACTATACATATCCTAAACCTCAGCCACAATACACGAGCCTCACCATCACAGATATGCTCTACCATACCTTCTTCTGTAACTATATCTGTTTACATTTGTATTAGCCCATAATTAAGAGGTCCGCTACAGTACTGGACCTTCTTTTCGGTGGGAGTGATAGCTAGAATTAACCCTTCCCTATTCTGGAGAAGTACGACTAGGGACGAGGTGTCTGTAGGAAGAGTTATGCATGTGTAAGTCGAAATGTTGTAACTGTTATTTTTGTATGTCTCAGTAGTTATTATGTGCCATAGGTAGAACCGACAGAGTGCTAACACTTGCAAGAATATACAAGGCCATACTACCAACACCCACTTTCAATGTTTTCCGCGTATGGGTTCGGACTCAAGACTCGGGGCACACGCATTATTAGTCGAGTACGTTATAGCTCAAGTCACCACAGCTACACATATTCTCCACCACCATACATATGCTTCACCATCAAGCTGAATTTCCAGTACCATACCTGTACATACTTACCCTCAAGTACTTCTACTATAAGCATCCTCTGCCACCATCACCATGGTCCACCACCTCCTCCACATATATATGAAACTAACTACAAAAATATTCTCTTCCTCCAGTGCCGTTATGCACATGCTTCACCACCATAGCCAGACATATACTCCTCGCTAGCGCACCTCCGTCATATTTGAGTATATACTCCGCATTAGCCTGGGTAATCGCAGGGTTCGAATCCTGATGCTGGCAGCATGCGCCACTAGACTCGCATATCCATCCACGTCTTGTGATTTGGTAGGTAAAATGAGTATCTAGATTAACACCAAGAGGAGGTAACTGTGGTTACCTGAATGATGCAGTGACCTTCTATCCCAGAATAGTGGGTAAATAACGCAGTATTGCCTCAAAGGTCTAAGTTACGGCGATGGCCACCGCGGATGAGCCCCTCATTGCGCCTATCCACACCTTTACTTTTACCTACTTTTGTAAAATATCCATTCTATGGTACTAAAGTTGGTAACAAAACAAACATATCTCTCCAAAGGCAGGCAGTTCAGAGGGACCTCAATCGACTGTTTAACTGAACCCAAACATGGTAGATAGATTTTAATATTAGTATATACAAAGTGTTAAACATTAGAAGTAGAGCCAAAAAGGCCGGATACAACTGGAACAATATAAATTGAATAATGTCAGCCATGAAAATAACATAATAATTATAGCAACAAATGATCTTTAACCAAGCAAACAATGTAAGGTGGCTGTTATGAAAGCCAACACTAAGTGGATTCAGTGGTTGAGCATTCGGATATTTATCAGAAAATGTTCCGCTCCCCTTGCATAATTCACTGGTACGCCCACACTTAGAGCACTGTGTCCAGTTCTTGTCGCTTTCTTACGACGAAAAACTAGAGGGGAACTCAGTGGAGCACATCTCTCCGACAAGGGCAGCGAAATATCCAAACCACTCTTCATAATGGGTTAGGTTTTCTTATCATTTTAAGCGTTTCACAGAAAATGCTTTCCGGATTCAGAATCTGTAATACGATCCGGATCGGTCCCAAAAGTTAATCAATTGTTCCCTGGGACATGGGCTATCTACCCTCCAGATTTAGTCCAAATCTCTCTTTTAGTTTTATAGTAATCCTTCTAACACAAACTAACAAACAAACAAATAAACTGGAGTGAAAACATACTCTCCTTGTCGAAGAGAATTATGAAGAAACTTGAGGGAGTAGAGCGAAGGATGACAAAAAATGATATCTAGATCGAAAAATAAACCATATGAGGAACGCTTAGAAGCCCTGAATCTTCTTACCTTAACCAAGCTCAGGTTACCAGGAGATTACTTTCAAGAATTTAAAATATTCAGAGGACGTACTAATAGGCTGTTGATAAATACTTCGCAGTATATCGGTCGAATTATACTAGAGGTAACGGTAATAAAATTATTGGCAAACTATTACAGTCACATGAAGCTAAGCATTTTTCTCTCCGACAAGGAGAGTATGCTTTCACCCTTTGTTTGTTTGTTTGTTTGTTACCTGGCCGGAGTCTAGCAAAGGAATTGTTTGTGGTGGCGTTTCTTTGTTTGTTTTTCTGTTTGTTTGCAACATTACAGCAAAACGGTTTAATGATATTGCATGAAACTTTCAGGATATGTGGGCATTGGTCCCAAAAAGAAGTAATTAAATTTTGGAGGCAATAGAGTGACCCTGAAAGGTCAGAATCAAGGTCACGGAATTTCAGAGGGTTATAACTTCATACCGGTTGAAGAATGAGATTGTTACTGTAATGGACATACAGGAGCTCCCATATTGGCATTCATTTGGCACCAAGCCCTTTGACTCTGAGTGGCCTTGAAAGGTAAATTCTAGGTCACAGATATTCAGGAGACTGTAACTCGAGACGGGTTGCAGAAAGATATTTACGATTATCAACCTATAGGAACTCCCACATGGGCTTTTAATCGGTAACATGACCTTTGACCTTAAGTGACCTTGAAAGGTCAAACTCACGGTCACGGATATTCAGTGGTCTGTAACTTAAAACTGGTTATAAATAGATATTTACCATTATCAATTTATACAACCATCTTGGAAGCACATAAGTTAAGAGTGAGAGCAATGGAAATAAGTTATCTGAGAAGAGCATGTGGAGTTACGTGGAGAGACAGACTGACAAATGAGGAAGTGTAGGAGAGTTTTGGTGTGGATGTGGATGTTATAGAAAGCGTTAGGAGAAATAGACTAAGGTGGTTTGGTCATGTGGGGAGGGTGGAGAGCGAGAGACTAACAAGGAGAGTACATGGGAGTGAGGTGGAGGTGAGGGGAATTGAAGGGGAGGCCGAGGATAAGATGGAGGGATGGAGTGGAGAGGTATATGAGAGAGGGGTATGTGAGCTAGGAGCAGGGCAGTGAAATGACGTTGGACAGGACGACATGGAGGCGATTTGTTTGTGGCCACTCCTTACTGGATTGACACGTCTGGCAAGAGGTAGACAGAGCATATAGGAAGTCCCATTTGGGTTCTTAATATATACCATTACCTTTAACCTTAAGTGACCTTGAAAGGTCAAACTAAAGGTCACGATTATTCAGGGGGGGCTATAACTCAAAACTGTTTGAAGATATATATTTACCATTATCAAGATATAGAAAGTCTCATATGAGACTTCCTATACTTTGGTAATAGTAAATATCTCTATCTTCAGCTCTTTTCAAGTTATAGCCCCCTGAAAATACGTGACCTTGAATTTAACCTTTCAAAGTCACTAAAGGTCAAAGTTCATGGTACCAATTTAAAAGCCCATATGGGATACCAATGTTTTCAACTTATAATGCTATGGAAATCCGTAACATTGTGTTAGACCTTTGAAGGTCAAAGTTCATGATACCAAAAGAATGACCATATATGACTTCCTGAATGTTGATGATAGCTCGATGTAAATACTGTATCTCTATTTTCAACCGTTTTCAAGTTTAAGCCCTCTGAAAATCAACGATCTTGCGTTTGACTTATTAAGGTCACTCAAGGTCATGGTGCTAAATGAAAGCCCATATGGGCTTTCATCTGGTACCATGACCTTTGACCTTGAGCGACATTGCTGTCGGGCGAGGTTTGTTGTCCCTCGCACCACTTGTTTGTGTCTTTGTTTGTCTGTTAGCAGAGTTATTAAAAAACTAAGAGAAATTTGGACCAAATTTGGTGGGTAGATAGCAATGTCCGAGGGAACAATCGCTTAACTTTTGGAACTGATCTGTCTTAGTTTCTTTGTCTGCTGGCAGGTTTACTCAAAAATTGTTAGAGAGATTTCGACCAAAAATGGTGGGTGGACAGCCCATGTCCCACGAAACAATCGATTAACTTTTGGGACCGATCCGGATTGTATTACAAATTAAGGGTCCGGCAATTATTTTTTGTGATTCCCTAATCAGTGACGAGAACACCTAGCCCATTATGAAAAGTGTTTTGGAAATTACTATGCCTTTGTCAAAGTGATGCGCTCCACTGAGTGCCCCTCTAATATCTTCAACTAAGTTGCAATTATGTTTTATAAAGTACCCTAAAATGAAGCAAACTGTGATACAGTCTGAACATTTAAAAGTAACTTGGATAAGTATCTTTCTACTAACCTCCAACTAAGTATGACCATTCCCGAATGATACATCTTTGTAGTGTTCGTTTTTATAAGAGACTGGAGGACAAAACCACGAAACAACATCGATACATATTGATGAATTAATGCAGCTTTCCTTTTCAGGAGGACAATGTAGAATATAACTTCCTTTCTCTCTTTCCCGCTGGACTCCATGACAGCTTTTCGATACTGCATGGTGGTCCATCTCACTATTTCCTGTCGGCATCGGCTTGAGGCTTTCGTGGGTGGAGGGGAGGAAAGATCCTGATTTTTTTATCCTTGTCTTTAGCTCATACATTAGCTTTTGTAGTTATAATCTCACCTCTAACTAGAGGGGAACTCAGTGGAGCGCATCTCTCCGACAAGGACAACGTACTTTCCAAACCATTCGTCATAATGGGACAGGTATTCTCATCACTGATTGGGGTTTCGCAAAAAGTGTTTTCCTGATCCAGAATCTGTAATACGACTCGGATCAGTCCCAAAAGTTAATCGAATGTTCCCTGCAACATGGGCGATCTACCTATCAAATTTGGTCCAAATCTTTTCATTAGTTTTTGAGTAATCCTGCTAACAGACAAACAAACTAAGAAACATTGGTCCCAAAATTTAATCGATTGTTCCTTGGGACATGGAATTTGGGACACCAAATTTGGTCCAAATTTCTCTTTTAGTTTTTGTGTAATCCTGCTAGCAACAAACGAACAAACAAACAAACGAGGTGAAAACATACTCTCCTTGTTGGAGATAAGAAATAACCACTGAAGGACCAACAGGTATGCTGCTCTTTGTTTTCCTTTATACTCCTTTGTACGATAAATACATTCCTCTGCCATCATAATTGTTATCTCAGCAAGCGACACCACACATATCCTCAAACACCACCACCATACAATGCTATAATACCATATATGTACTCCGCCATCATACATAATCCATTATCGTACATATGATTCAGAATTATATGTATGTTCCAGCATCATACACATTCTTCATCAATATACATATGCTTGACAATATCACAAATGTTCTGTCACTACCATACATATGCTGCACCACCATAGATATACTTCAGAGCCGCCACCATACATATACCCCACAACCAAGCACGTGGTCCATCACCATACACACACACCACTGCTGCTCTCATATATACCGGGTAAATGCATTGTCATCATAAATACTGTATGTTCCATCGCCATACACATAGGCTACTTTGTCACTATTCACGTGCAGCACCACCATACCAACATATACTCCACCCTCATGCTATTGTCCACCACAAAGCACACAGTATGCTTCATCATCATACTCATGAACAGTGTCAGGCCTCACCCCTATACAGATAACCACCGATATGTTTCATTATTACACTTGTACAAATTATGTTCCATTATCATACATATGCTGCACCACCATACGTATTCTCCGCCATCAAATATGCTCCACCATCATCGACTGTGTATGTTCCATCAACATACATTTTCTCTGGCATAATACATATGCGTCACCATCGTACATATAACCCACGCTATACAATTGCGTCACCACCATATCTGTACATATACTTAACCACCATACATACAGGTTGGCTTTACTATCACACGTATACTTCATCACCATACTCTAACGTTTTATGCATTAGATATCTTCCGCCAGCATATTAATGCTCCACAACCACCACTGCCATGAATATAATCCACTACTTTACACATGCGCCACCATGGTACTGTGCTACGCTACCACACATATACATTATTCCACCATCATCACTGCTATATACATGTTAAACCACAGCCACCATACACTTACTTTGTTACCATTACCTAATCCACGGCCGCCTCCACATAATTATCATCAGTTACATCATTCTTCCGTCTCCAGCAGTGTACTGTCATCACCACACATATACATCACCATTTCCACTATACAATGTTCCACCACCATCTCCACTACACAATGCCTCATCACCATACTCACATTTTCGCTTCACCATTGCCACAGTTATTTATAGTTTCCCCCAAAACGCTACAATAAGTATGCCCCACCTCCATACCTATGCTTCACCATTAAACACATGCTCCACCAACATAACTGTACTCCACTATCATACCTAAGCTCCACCACCATACCTATTCTTCAACACCATACATATGCTACACCTCCATACCTATGCTCCAACTGCCATACATATGCCCCACCACCATACATATGCTCCACCACCATATATATGCTCCACCGCCCCACTTATGCTCCACCACCATACATACGCTCCACCACCATACATATGCTCCAGCGCCGGCACCATACAGGCCGGCAGTCACGCACCACGCTTCAGCTCGCTCCATTAGGCCCCTGGATAATCTTTTTAATGGAGCGTAATTAACCCCCAGCGCGGAGGACAGGGGGCGCTCAGGAGGCTAGGCGGGTGCTGGGGCTGACTAGGGCGCTCTCTGCACCACGTGGGAACTGGGGCTGGAAAGACCTAAAAAAAGGGATGTTGGTGATATGGATGACACAGTTCCAATTATACTGACACATTCACCACCATGATATCTTTGTCTTATACTAGTCTTGTTACTATTCATGGTGATGGTCGATAGTTTAAATTGCCTCGTAGAGATTCACGAATAGCTGAATTTCTCGGCAGAACAGACGTATATTATTGTTCACGTTGCAAGTGATGTAAGGAAGGATTAAGACGAAATGAATGGGACAACCGGACACCATCAGCGTGGTAACTCATGTTCTTCACTCCGATTACGTACTAGTCTAGCTTAGTTTTGTTATCTCCCGTCGATTTTACTGTATTCAGTTTAGGATGAACCTCTCGTACCAAGGGAGTTTATGGAGGCTACTTGTAACCTCGCCATTTCGAAAATCTATCTTATGGTGAAGAAAATCGCCAAAGAACATGAAAAATATTGTAGAAAATCAGGTTCGGGGGACTGCTGGTAACAACGCAACAGAAATACGTTGAAATGAAAACAGCACCACATGCTAAAGTTATGTATACAGTAAACTTTGTTATATGCCATTAATGCTTATATGACAATAATACTGAAACGAATATATAAAGATACTGTAGATCAACTGAGCTGATCGTTGTGTCCTGTTATCTCTTTGTATCTTATGATAAATGGCCTCACAGAAAGCAGGAGACAAATTATCGGAAAACCAGTATGGAAAGCCCTCAAAAAGAAACAACAGAACACTGGTAAAGAGTAAGACCAAATAGACTACTATAGTGCTGAGGACAAAGCCAGCCACCGCCAATGGTATTAACCTGGCCAAGCATCATGCGCCATAAGGAGCTAACTGATACACAACACCAGTCAGCGTATGAACACAGTGCAAACTATACCCTCTGTTACATACTTTTTAAATAAACCTACTCACATATCCTATCTCTAAACCCCAGAGTGGGTGTCGCGCAAACCGAGTCATTTTAAGCCTGATTTATCGTGATGTAATATTTGTGGTTTAAAACAGTTTCAGTATTCTCTTGGCTTATACGTGTAAATACGTGTTATTAGGTTTGCTACGATAAGCCAATTGGTCTGCATGTTGATGTATACTTTACTGACCTGTATTAGTAATTCATAACTAAGCCGTCCAAGGTATAATCAGGCACTGAGTACCAGTATTTTTCACCATAAAACTACCAGAGTGTGGTACTAGTTATATTCATATTTATATATCTATCTTTCTGTCTGTCCATGTGTTTGTCTAGTTATATCTATCTATCTATCTATATATCTATCTACCTATCTATCTATCTATTTATCTATCTACATAAATATTATGTATTGTGTGTGTGTGTGTGTGTGTGTGTGTGTGTGTGTGTGTGTGTGTGTGTGTGTGTGTGTGTGTGTGTGAAGCCCTCACCAGGGATGGGGGACGAATTAATTCATTTCCCAGTCCGAGGCTGATGATGGGAAATGAATTAAATTCTTCCCCACCGCTGGTGAGGGTTGTGAAGTAAAAAATATCTACATATCACGAAAGATGGATCCACATAAACCAAACTGCAAGGGAAGTTACCAGATTTTCTTATATCTTGGGCAAACATGGTGTGATGGGTAAGAGACAGGGTTCGTCATCTGGCTGGCGCGAGTTACATTTTCGGGATATGGCGACTGTATTTTAGTTCTGCACATCAGCATAGTGGCAGCCATATAGCAACTGTCACTCACCGGCCACTCCGAGTCAACCAGTATCATGAAGGAGAAAGGGAGAAACCCAGTGGAAAAGAACTCCAATTTTTTTTCAAGAGAAGTTACGTATATTATGGGATAGATCTCCTTAAATATTATCAAAAACATGAAAATAATAGCATATGAAAAATTAATGCGGAACCTTTGACACCAGCAGCATCAGAAGAAGAATAAAATGAGATATGGAGTACAAGTCTGGTTCAGTATCCCGATTTTCCAGGATGAGAATAAAGGGAAAACAATAAAAGAAAAAAAATGTAGTACGTTCCAAGAATCAGATTTTTTTTTTCCTGAGTTAAGAATAGGAATATGTTGTATTTATGAGAGTAAGTGCTAAGTGTGTCATCTGTAACGATACAGTAAAATAATCGTTAATGATCAGATGGAAAAATGTGAGAGATGTTATAAAAAGAATGAATATAGTTTTCCCCTACGCTGCCCACACAGAGCCACAGCCCTTCTGTTCTCCCTCTCTCTCTTTCTCTCCCTCTCCCTATCTCTATTTTGCGTCATATCCATTCAGTCTTCGCCACCATCCCTCTTCATTTTTACATCACCCGTCACTTTCCTCCTACATTCCTGTTACTCTACAGTAATACATCTTGCGTTACATCCATCTGTCTCATTTTACTTTGCTTTTCAACTTTTTTTTTTTTTTTTTACTTCTACTACCTCCTACATCACATTGGTCGTCATTGCCCTAATCTTCCGCTTTTCCCTTTAACGTTCCCTCCTTTCCCTCCCCTCTCATCTCTCTTCCATATCGCATTTACTCGTAGGGACGAGTGAGTGCATTCGGCCAGTAGTTTTCGCCCCTTTTTCTGCAGCCATTATTCACCGTCCCCAGGCAGCATCTCCCGAACCCCCATTCATCAAGTTCGAGTCTGTACACCATTCTTCCCGGTTGCTTTGTCCTCGCCCAGCCTATAAATCAATAATCCCCCATTGATCTCGGCCCCCTTGTTCCTCTCTCCCTTGTCCTCTTTTCCTTCATCCCTGCTGATTCACTGTTCGTCGCGCCGCCTTCTACACTTCCATCTCTTACATGTCACTTACTTGTCGCGCTCTTGATTCATCTATATTTCTCCCCATCTCGTTTTGTGTGTGTGTGTGTGTGTGTGTGTGTGTGTGTGTGTGTGTGTGTGTGTGTGTGTGTGTGTGTGTGTGTGTGTGTGTGTGTGTGTGTGTGTGTGTGTGTGTGTGTGTGTGTGTGTGTGTGTGTGTGTGTGTGTGTGTGTGTGTGTGTGTGTGTGTGTGTGTGTGTGTGTGTGTGTGTGTGTGTGTGTGTGTGTGTGCGTGTGTGTGCGCGCGCGCGCTCGTGCATGCGAGATTAACTGTTGGTCCATCTTGCTGGAAACATTAAATATTAGTACATGAATGTAAGTACAACTTCAAAATTTACAAGCACCAAAGCAGACACCATAACTTCAGAGCCCTTCACTCAATGCCCATCGGTTAATGATCTGCCTCGTTGTATGGTGAATTGTGTGTTGTAGTTTGGTGTGGTGAGGCTTTGATAAAGTCATTGAAACTTGTATGAGGTAAGCATGTCGTGTCCGGTTAGCGAGAAACAGAGAAGGTCCCAGATCAAAAATTCATAATCCGAATATTTACTTTTTACCTTGTCACATTTTACCCTGTCAAAACGGTTAGCTCGCTATCTTCACTAAGTATTTCCGTGCGTTTCCAGACATTGCACAACCATACAACGGCGCCTTTCGAGCTGGAGTTACCCCTGCAGCTTTAGCCTCCCTTCCCCCAAACTAAGCTTAAGCTCTGCCACCAGGCCTGCCTCTCCCCGACACCTCAGCGCCGGCCCCCACCTCAACACATGCAAAGTCCCCGCAACAATAACACTACTCCGCCGCCAGTCCACCTTAATTCAATATACAGCATTACCTCGCCAGAGTAAATATTATGATATGAAGATGGAGTGGGCGGGCAGGAGCAGCAGCAGCCAGCGTACCTAGTCCCTGCTCCACCGTCCCAGCTCCGCCTCTCTGGCGAAGGGGGACACAAAAAGCTAAGTAAATATCTGCACGGAGCTGGGGGAACTCTTGGGCGATTGAATTGCGACGGCGTATACGTAAGTGTCGCTTTGTTTTCATTTCACGTTATGTGTTTAGGCGGCGCACACATCCTCTGCGGTCTGGGGGGACTAATTCAATTTTCGACCTTGTCACAGCCTGGGTAAATGTTTTGTCTTTTGTCTTTATTCAATTCTAACGCTCGGTCGGTCGTTGAGAATCAATACCCTCGAGGGTGTTTGTCGAGAAGAGGGACGGAGTGGAAGGGTAGCTTTCTCTGACCCACATCCTTTAATATACTTGGTTTCGAACAACCCGTTACATATGTCGTCTCTTTTATTTTCAAGTAATGCAGAAACACATTGATTTAATGGAGTTAAAAAGTTGGTGAGGATATGGAGAATGTGAGTGCATTCAAGTACTTGGGTAGTGTGATGAGTAAGGATGGAACTTTGGGGGATGAAGTACGTGAAAGGGTACAGCAGGGAAGAAAGGTTGTTGGTACACTGAAAGCAGTGATGAGAAATAGGGAGGTGAGTATGGAAGTTAAGAAGTCACTGCATGATGGTATTGTGATCCCTACCCTGACGTATGGAAGCGAGGCGTGGACCTTGCAAGAGGGGAGCAAGTCAAGAGTGAGAGCAGTGGAAATGAGTTACTTGAGAGGAGCATGTGGAGTGACGTGGAGGGACAGGTTGACGAATGAAGAAGTGAAGGAACGTTGTGGGGTAGATGTGGATGTGGTTGAAAAGATTAGGAGAAATACACTGAGGTGGTTTGGACATGTGGAGAGAATGGAGAATGAAAGACTGACTAAGAGGGTGTATGTAGGTGAGGTGGAGGGAGGGAGAGGGAGGGGTAGACCGAGGATGAGGTGGAGGGATGGAGTTGAGAGGTATATGAGGGAGGGGGGGGTGAGTTGGGGGGAGGGTAGTCAAATGGTGGGTGACAGAGTGACTTGGAGGCGTTTTGTCTGCGGCCACCCTTTGCGGGATTGGGGCGTCGGGCTATAGATAGATAGATAGATAGAAAAAGTTGCGGGAATATGACTTTTAAATAGACACTGACTAATTAAATATCAAAACTCTCATTAACGCAACAGTGAAATGAAATTTTGAAGTCCTGTCAAACAGTAGGCAATGAACGATCGTCATATTACTATACCTCTGCGTTTAGATAAAACCAAGGAATAGCATCTTCAGTCGTTGGCAAAACTTCCAAGGAGTTAG
Source organism: Coenobita brevimanus (assembly GCF_032717465.1). Lineage (NCBI taxonomy): Eukaryota > Metazoa > Arthropoda > Malacostraca > Decapoda > Coenobitidae > Coenobita > Coenobita brevimanus. The sequence goes on from NC_136979.1 coordinate 31,029,852, forward strand.
GAAAATATCATCCATAGTTTCAAGTCCTAGTAAATGTACTAAACTCTGTTTATATCAACTTGGCCTAAAATTGGCATCTCCATCCTGAGTAGTTAGCTGATTTAAGATATGAACACTGGAATATGGTGCTATGGAACGGACGAAGAGTCGTAATATTGTCCGATTCTACAACTGAACTACGGGTTAAAAGGAAAAACAACAACAGAAAGAAAATCCCCGCCGATAAGATGGAAGAACTGTAGGTGACGCCGTCACAATAACATATCCCCGGGAACAGGCAAAGAAATAAGTAAAAAAGGAGAGTGTGAGAGAGAGGGAGTCCCAGTAATCAGAGACGAACGAGCGGAGTGTCAAGGGCTGGAGTCAACACTGGCAGAGTTGCAGGGGCCCCAGATTTACATGGATATTGAGAGAGCGAGGGTCGGCCCACTCTCCTTAAAACACAGAGGGAGGGGGTCGACCAGTTATGTGGGGTGGTGGGGAAAGCACTGTTGTTTTGGCAGCAGGGAGGAATAAAAAAAAATTGCAGGGGTACGAGGCTGAAAATAAGGTAACGAAAACAGGAGCTGAAAATGATTAACCGCAAAGGAAAGCAAACTTAGAAATGAAAGGCAAGAGGTTTAATGACTTTTATACGTTAATGGAAGATATTAAACCATAACAGAAGGGAAAAATGATGAAATACGGAAAACAAGCAATAAAAAAAAAAATACTATCAGCCATATAACAAAACAGAATAAATAAGAAAAATTACTCAGAGAGGGCAACATCCTCGATCACAAACTGATCTGAGGACGGACTATTCCGCTTTGCCCTGTATCCTTAACCTTCGACAGTTTAATCTCATAATGAAATTAATTCATTCTTCCCTTATCCTTAAACCATCCATAAACTTTGGTTTCAACCAGAGTAACACTGTTTACGCTGACTTTGTTCACTGCCCTTGGCATTCGACCTTTCCTTGTAACCATGACCTTAGGCTGATTGTTCTCAAAATTGATTCTCATTATCTATGTTTTAACCTGAACCCATACACACATAGTAGTCTACACTGGAAGGAAACTGTTTAAACTGAATTTGTCATTTAATCTTGATTTTTTATCAACTGGCCTAAAAAAAAATTGGTTATCCTCTTGGGTGATCCTAAAGTTATCCACAAAATTTGATCCAAATTAGATAAAAAAAGTTAATTTTTATTTTATTCTCAGACACACAAGTCGAACGTTGACCTTTTCCTGTGACGTTCTGGCTGTTGACTAATTTCCCTAGAAACTGCATGCGTTCATTCTTGCCTGACCCCAAACATTTCTACCAATATTGGTTTGAAATCAGAAAAAAACAAGAAGCAGTGCCAAGGCACAGCAAACCCTTCCCCGGCAATTATTTTAGTGCTGACATATAAACACAGCAGGATATCTAGTAAAAGATGTCACATATCAAATTTGGAGTAAATCGGGTGAAAATTGACGATTTTATGCCCGTTTCAAATTTAGCGCGATCCACCTGACATTAACCCCCTACCGCTAATTGGAGGGTGACCCTCCTGATGTAATAAGGCATATTATAGGATGTAGATTCAAAAGATGGACCTTTAAGTTTTGGTGTCATGTTGATATGGCGAATTTGAAAGGAGTTATGGTGAAAAAACGATTTTTACCCGTCCCTGTGTTTTTGTGTTTGGGGTCCTACAGCCTTGGCCTTGGCTCAATTTGGCCCAAAATTTAATCAGGTGATCAGAATATCATAGCCCACCATCCCTGTATTTTCAACAAAAATTGCTCCAGTAGCTTTCACGTGAATAGAAGACAAACAAACAGACAAACCGAGCAAAAAAAATACCCGTCCCTGAGCTTTCCGGGGGTGGAGACGGGTAAAAACACAGTGTAGAGACTAAAAATAGTTGACCTTAGCCTTGACCTTGGAATCTGATCATTCTCTGTGATCTTGGCCTTGACTGATTGTTCTCAAAACCGAATCATTTTATTCTTGTCTTATCCTTAACCATTCTACTAACTGTGATGTAATTTCAATACAAAATGTTTATGTTGTTGTTGCTCTGTTACGTTTACCCCTGACTTACTGTTGTTACATGTAAAGAAAAAGCCTTATATTTATTTTTGCCTTCAACCCATTCACAAAGTCTTCATCGAGTTACTTCACACACAGGAATCAAACTTTGACCATGCCCTGCGACCTTGGCCTTTGACTGATTGTTCTCAAAACTGAAGAATTTCACTCTTGCCTTACCTTCAACCCTTCCCCAAAGTTAAGCCTGAAGTAAATAAAAACTATTCAAATTAATTTTGCTAGGTCAAAGTTTGACCCATCATCTTGTGGTCTTGACTTTTTACCTATTGTTTTAAAAAGAAATAGGTATTCTCAGCGGCTGACCCTCAACGTTTCCATCAAGTTTGATTAAAATGGGAAAAATCTGAGTTTTTTCAAGGTGCACAAACACACACACACACACACACACACACACACACACACACACACAAACCGATTTGAACATAATACCCACTCTCACTTCTCAAGGACGGGTGTAGTTATCGAAGGCTGGCAATATGAGAATATATTCATTACGGTAGATCTTACAGCTGTTAGTCAGAAGGTCAGTGATAAATCCAAGATGAGTAGAAAACAAGACATTTGTACTGCCTGTGGCAAAAATTATATGAGTGTTTTCTCATACATTAAAAAGAGTTAAGGCAAATGAATGATGAAGGTAAAATTAGTATGTGTAATGACTGACAGCAACAAAATAATGTAACACAATAACAAACCCATTCACTGATTGTGTGACCGTAAGAGATGATAGAGATGTGACTTTGTGAGGAAAGGAATGGATGGGATGGGCTAGAAATTTGATAGGCAGAGTGGCTGGGTCAGGAGAGTCTGCCCTATGAAAAGAGGTGTTGTAGGAATAGTGATTTAAATGGTGTGAGTGTTATTTCTGAATATATTTGAAACAAGAAAGTGGCAGAGAAACCAAGGAGTGGATGGGATAAGCTACAACTGTGGTGAGGATGGGAAGGAGCCATGAGAGTGTACCTTGCGAAACTTGGTGCTGTGGGTAAAGCTGTGAGTGTAGTGAAGTTACTATACGCCTATATAAAAGATATTTTCAACAACTAATAGATAACACTGCATGCTTTCTGTTACCTCACATCTTGAGATGGAGGAAACAACTGTATCTTGATTCTGCAGTGCTGTAACTTGTCAAATATATTAACCCTTTCATGCACGGACTCCAATTGAGTCATTAAATACCATCCAGTACAACATACCATGATGCACATCGTGTCAAACAGAGGAGGACACAAGTCTCCCTTTGATGTGTGTCATATTTTGGTATGTTTTTTTTTTATCCAATTCGTGTCATGGTTCGCTTTACAGGTTGTTAAACAATCTAACGACTCAAACCACCTGCACCTGAGAGGTTAATACATCCATATTTGGTTTACTTGGGTATAACTCTTCCCCAAATATATGCATACAATACTTCGCCATTGAAAGCTTCCTTATGGATTATCTATCTTTTAAACTACAGTTCGTTTCATTTTGTTTCGTTTTCGAACACTCCAACATGTTTGCATGCATCGGCCTTGGTCACCCAATGGTGGCATTCCATGCTGAATGATCCATGGCAGCCTCCCTGTTCAGTCCCTTAACCCTGAGGTCACACTTAACCCTTCCAGGCACGTTGACGCGAATCACGTGAGAAGCAGAAAAAACGCCATCCAAAACAACTTTTTCAGTTGATTTGCATCAAATTTTGGTGTATTCTAGCAGATGCATCCCTCTTCCAAAGGTAAACACTTGGCAGCACTGTAAAGCCTCCTCAGATCCTGCCCATAGCAATAAACCTCAGTACCACACAAGGAGTCAGGTTGTAGGGTTGCATTGCGTGTGTTGTCCCTTTAAATGCCACTAATTCTCCCCCTCCGGCCCAGGCCGAAGCCCCTATGGACTGAGTGTGATAATATATTATTGCTGAGCATATTTTGATGAGATGTTGTCAATGGAGCATAGATGTACATCTTGATAAGAAATGGTGCCTGTTATCAGTCGTTAGGCCTAGGGGCAAGATGCTTGTTCACACTAGCGGGGTATCGCCACTCCAACTCCCCTAGGCCCTATGCTGTTAGTACATATACAAATATAGTGAAGCCAATGCCTAAACTGTATATTGTGTGAAAGATATAGTGGCTGGCTTTGTGATATATTGGAACTAGCATGCATTATGTGTGCTATAGCCATAGTGTGGAATGGGGCAGGCGCTACCTGTGTGCCGTAGTCAGAAAGGGATTATTAGAGGTGTCCAGCGATGGAATTTGATAGTGATAATGTATATGCATATGAATTTGTGTGAAAAATACGTCAAACATGCTGCAAGTGTTAGTGAGGGAGTGTGATGTGTGCCAATAAAGCAGTGCATTGTAAATCTCAAGGCGAAGGTGCTGTGTCACAGTCGCGATGGACCGTAGTAAGGAACATAATAATTGCAGAGGTAGGGGTGGAATCATTGTGGTAGTCATGTATTTGCGTATGATTTAGTGTGAAGTGTACGTGAATTGAGCCGCGAGTGTTCGTGAAGGGATAATTTAGGGTGTGTAGCGGAGGTTAGCGATACCGTAGCAGCAGGTGTGCAGGGGATGTAAGGAAGCCTAGGAAACATGGACGTCATTGAACAGGTACTGTACCTTGCTCAGACATTTAGTGAGAACTTATACTTTATGTACAATGTACACGAAATGTGCCGTGATGGTTCGTGAAGGGATAATTTAGGGTGCATAGCATAGGTTAGCAATACCTTAACAATAGGTGTCCGGGGATGTAAGGACGCCTAGCAACCAAGTGTGTCATTCAACAGGTACTGTATCTTCCTCTGACATTCAATGAGACCTTATACTTTATGCAGAATGTAGGTGAAATGTGTCGTGAGTGTTTACACCAGATGGGTCCACGTCGATGACTTAAAGTGAGCACCCTGTGGCCCCGTGTTGGAAGGGTCACTTACACAACCTCCTGCCCCACCTTCCCCTCCACACATCCCTCAGTCTACTTTGTCTCCACCTATCCCTCAGTCTCCTTCATCTCCACCTCCACCTACTCATTCATCAACCAATCAATAACGGTCCAAACTGAGCTCTGCCCATCAACCTCTTCCAGACCTCCCCCATTAACTCTACCCTGATTTTCTAGGTACGATGTTAGCGATTTCCCTGCTGGCAGTGCTGACCCTCCTGGGGTCTGGGTCAGGTCAGGACGATGGTGGAGTACGTCCCGGGGCCGATAGTTTGTGAAGGGATAATTTAGGATGCGTAGCGTAGGTTAGCGATACCTTAGCGGCAGGTGTGCGGCGACATAAAGACACCTAGCAACCACATGCGTCATTGAACAGGTACTGTAACTTGCTCAGACATTTAGTAAGACCTTATACTTTATGTAGAATGTACGTGAAATGTGCCGCGAGTATTGTGAAGGGATAATTTAGGTTGCATAGCATAGGTTAGCAATACATTAGCGGCAGGTGTGCAGGGGACGTAAGGATGCCGGGCAACGACGGATTCCAGTGGACAAGTACTGTACCTTGCTAAGACATTTGTTGATTATTTATGATTTTTATAAAATATTTATGATATATGTCATGAGTGTTAGTTCTGGGATATTGTGGGTACATAGCATATGTCAGCAATACCTTAGCGGCAGGTGTGTAGGGGATGTAAGGATGCCGGGCAATGAGGGACATCAGTGGACAGGTACTGTACCTTGCTAAGACATTATTGATTATTTATGATTAATATAAAATGTTAGTGATATGTGTCACGAGTGTTGGTTCTGGGATATTGTGGGTGCATAGCGTATGTCAGTGATACCTTAGCGGCAGGTGTGCAGGGGACGTAAGGATGCCGGGCAATGAGGGACGTCAGTGGACAGGTACTGTACCTTGCTAAGACATTTGTTGATTATTTATGATTTATATTAAATGCTAGTGATATGCGTCATGAGTGCTCGTCGAGATATAGTATCATGTGTTGAGGGAACCTTGGGGGAAGGAGGAAAAATTATATATATATATATATATATATATATATATATATATATATATATATATATATATATATATATATATATATATATATATATATATATATATATATATGGCACCCACTCACGGACGACAGTGGACAGGTATGACACTGTGCAGTGGCAATGAAATGTTATCGTTTATGTGAACTGTTCATAAATGGTGCAGCGACTGGTTGAACGGAAAGATATAACATCACTTTTGTAGTGCTACTCTCAATGGAAGGTGTTGCATGACAGTGAATAATATCTCTTGTTTTTCAGCTAAGAACCTATAGCTCATACTGGACTTTAGTGTGTCAGTGCTTGCCACGATGGAGAAGAAGGGTTTGTCTTCTGAGGAGTGGCAGAAGGTTCTCTTAGAGGGGGAGACCGAGAGCGAGGAGGAGGAGCTGCTGAGCATTGCTTCAAGTGGGGAGGACTGGGATGACGTCCCGCGCTGTTCCCGTCGGGAGGCTTTGCCCCGACCCCTACCACCACGGGAGCAGACACCACCACCAGCGTCAGGACCATCAGCCCAGCCATCATCTTCACTTGGACGACAGGCATCGCCTTTGCTTGGACCTCTCGCTCCTTGTGGGGAGAGATGAAAGGAGAAAAGAGGAAGGTGGAGTCTATCTATCTATCTATTCCCAGAAGCCTCAATTCCGTAAGTAGTGGCCAGAAACAAATCGCCTCCATGTCGCCCTGTCCAAAGCCATTTCACTGCCATGCACTCAGCTCACACACTCTGCTCTCATATACCTCTCCACTCCATCCCTCCATCCCATTCTCGGCCTACCCCTCCCTCTCCTCCTTTCCATCTCACTCGCATACACTCTCATCATCAGTCTCTCGCTCTCCTTCGTCTCCACATGGCCAAACTACCTCAATATATTTCTCCAAACGCTCAATCGGTAGAGGGGTGGCGTGCTGTCCTAACGGACCCGGTTCAAATCCCGACTGGGGCAGGGAACAGTTTAAGGATTTGAATTTCATTAAATCAGGCTTTACTGATCTACCAGAAGACCCGCCGACATGTCGTAAAAATACCCCCTCCAATACCAATACACCAGTCCTGTATGAGACAGCCCTAGCATGTATTCAATATGGACGGTGGGTGTTAGCGCCGAAGTGGTGACATGTAGAGGTGTATGGTATGTAGAAGGACTGCTGGGCCTTGATAGCAGGCTGTGAAGCCTATGCCCAGAGTCGGACACATAAAAAAAAAAAAAAAAAAAAAAAAAGGCCACCCCACAATGCCCCTGTGCTTCCTAATTTGTCAGCCTGTCTCTCCACGTAACTCCACATGCTCCTTTCAAATAACCATTTCCATTGCTCTCACTCTTGCCTTTTGTCCTTCCAACAAGGTCCAAGTTTCACTTCCATACATTAGGGTTGGTATCACAATACTGTAATACAGCAACTTTTTTACTTTCATACTCACTGTCCTGTTCCTTATCTCTACTTTCAAAGAACCAGCAACCTTTCTTCTCTGTTGAACCCTTTCAAGCACTTCACCCACTAAACTTCCATCCTTACTCATCACACTACCCAAGTTCTTAAACACACTGGCATTTTCCATTTCCTCCTCATCCAGCCTCACTGTACATTCATTAGCTTCATTTCTCTCGAAGACCACAACTTTTCCATACATTCACCTTTAGATTGCGTTTCTTACACACTCTCCAAACTCATTCACTAAGCCTTGCAGTTGCCCTTCGTCTTCACTTAACAATACAGCATCATCTGCAAACAACAATACAGGGAGTTTCCAAACACTGCCCTCTCTCATTAGGGTCGCTCCAACATTCACTGCCCTACCTTGTACTCCTTTTATAACCTCATCCATATACAGACTGAACAGCCATGGAGACATGACACAGCCCTGTTTTAAACCAACATTCAAATTGAAAAACTCACTCAGTTCACTATCCACAAGCACTGTATCCTAAGACCCCTCATACATACTCTTCACGGCATTCAACAACTTCCCATTTACTCCATGTATTCTTAATACTTTCCAGATTCCTTGTCTATCTGCCCAGTCATATGCTTCCTCCAGATCCATGAAGGCCACATACAACTTCTTTCCCCTCTTAAGAAAGCTTTCCACTAAAGACTTAAGAATGTATGCCTAATCTACACAACATCCTTTGTTCCTAAAACCTCCCTGTTCTTCACCAACTAATTCCTCTGTTATTTCCCTAACTTTGACAATATGTATCCTACCATATACTTTTCCTATTACACTAATGATTACTACGCACTTCATTTTCCGCTTTTCCTCTGTAGCCTACAGGGAAATTATTATACTCGACTTCCAAAACCCAAGATTCTATCTTCCTCAAAGGCCAATCTGGAGATCTTCCATATCCATTCTACTACAAACTCTCCCCCGTGCTTCAGCATTTCACCACTCATTCCATCAGTTCCTGAGGCTTTTCCCATTTTGACTTTCTTCACTACTTCCACTATTTCCATCCTACTGATCTCTTCCTCTCTCCTCACCTCCGTCCTTTTCCCAGATATTCCCCAGCCACATATACTCGCATTACTTTCATTCTCTATGTTCAACTATTCCTTAAAGTGTTCTCGCCATCAGCTTACTTTTTCTCCCTTCTCCACTAACAATCAACTATTATATCTTTCACTCCCAGACTTAATTCTTTATCATTGTGTCTAACTCTGTTTACCTCTTTCCAGAACATTGTCTTACATTCCCTCCACTTTAAACTCCAATTCCTTCCAAATTCCTCATCACTCTCTTCTTACTCTCTCTTAATAATATTTTCACCTCTATCTTCCTCTCTACATATAACTCTTTCTTCCGTCTCTCAACTTCCTCCACGCCCCTGTTTTTCATCCACTCACTATATACTCTCTTCTTTTGCGCCAAAGCTTGTCTCACCTCTTCATTCAACTTTGCTCTTCCTTGCACCCTCTTTCATCCTCTCTTCACCCCACACACCACCTCACGTGCTGCACAGATTTCTTCTGTGAATATCTTACACACGCGTTCCACATCCCCCATCTGCTTGAAATCATATTTACCCAATCCCCCCTCGACTTCTCTCTTATATTATTCCTTTTTTCCACCATCTTGCAATCTTTCTGCTATCTTTGCATTTACTACTTCCTCCTGTCCTTCCCTTCTCCTACTCCTACATTTCATTTGAATCCTGACTTTCACCACCGCTATATGGTGGTCAGAAAGTCCACTAACCCAACCTTTGTACGCTCTTGCATCCATTACACACCTCATTCTATTATCCACATATACATAATAATCAATCATTGTCATCCGTTCATTCAGTTCACCACCCACCCTTCTCATCACTCGCCACATATACCTGTGGATCATTTTGTGTCAAAAGAGGGTAAAGGCTACTACCAACCCCCCTCCTTCTTGCGCAAATATCCTCTAAAGCACTGCCATTCTCATCCACTTCTGCAGGCACACTATAGTCTCCAACTACTCCATCAACCTTTACATTCTCCATTCATATCTCCAATCAAAAACGCTCTCGCTTTCCTTTCTAAGTTTTCCATGCACGCTGCCACATTTGCCCAGAACTCTTCTTTCACTCTACTTGCACGATCTTGCGTTGGTGCATACACACACACAGTTGCCCACATTCGCACTGCAACTTTCAGTCTTACCCACACAATCCTTGATCCGACGGATCCATACTCTGTTATATCCTCCTTCCATTTCTAGCACACAACAATACAAACTACTTCTTTTACCCTCTCATTCTCACCTACTCCTGCATATATATCCCATCCATACTCCCATCCTCTCACAGTCTCACATTTTCATTTTCTCTCAGTTATTCCACATACATCCACTTTTGCATCCACAATTACCTGGACAGTCTTTCTCTCTTTCACCCCATCTTCGCACCCCTTACATTCCATGTCGCAGTCTGTATCACGTCCTTTGTTCGGTCCTTGGTCGTAACCTGTTGGTCAGTCCTGGTTCGAGGCTACTTATTCGTGTTTTTAGTTAGTTGTTTTCCGGGAAGGGGCACAAACCCTCCACCAAGCAACTTGTTGTCCTGTACGGAACACATGTTGGTTGCTTATAAGGTTACCACCCAGCATTGTAGATGATTTCCTGGTTTACAGGAAATCATTTGGTTTGCCACTCATTGTAGAGCTACCCTGAAATATAGTGCCGCTACACAAAGTGGGTGGATGAAGGAAATAAGGGGAAAAGTGGGGAGAAAGTTTACAACGTAAATTAAAGGAGGTACGTAACTGAACACAGACGGAAATGACATATGGCTGAGACGAACGGAGAGAGAGAGAGAGAGAGAAAATGAAAATATTTACATATCTTTTGGTGTTACTTCAGAGAGGCAACAAAAGGAGACGATGCAGGGAACATAGCAAAGAAAGATGCACAGCTTATCCTAATGCTCACCTAAATGAAAACAGACACTGAGTGAGATGAGCTGCTGCCTTTACTGCCAGCAGCAGTAACAAGAAATGAAAAAAATGGAACCAACTCTCAAGATAAGTGGAATCAGTCGATTTAGTCTCTACCTTTTCACTGACAGCAACTATCTCTACTAAGTTAGCCTTTAAGATACAGGCATTGCTAGAAGGGCATCTGGGCATATGATGGAGAAATGCTATCAAGAAAGCAGGGGCAAGGAAACAAGATTAGTGACGAGAACATGTGGAAGAGGGAACGAATGCCGCAGCGCCCTTCTCCACGCTTCCCCGTCATTTCTGTCCCAAGAAAGCAAACTTGCTCTAAATACAGTAAATGTTACCAGACTTGACTTAAATTTTAGCAAGCAAATGCTGTTTACCAGCTACTATAGGGAAGCTGGTATTGTTTTCAGAGTGTGTATGTGTAATTCACCGGGTCGGTCTGGATCACATGATGGTCGTGATCATCAGCTTTTACCCTCCCGGAGGGGAGCTGAGAGGTCATATAGTCCGATCTAAGAGCAAGGCTGTGACCTTCACACACGCACTCACCCATCCCCCACCCATCTCCTTGTTCAAGTGAGACAGTAACCACCCACTTCGTCAGTGAAACTTTTCGCAACCTGAGTGAGGCGCGAATTCTCGTCTACCAGATGGCAAGCAAGAACGTTACCACTGAGCCAGTGAGCGGTGTGTGTGTGTGTGTGTGTGTGTGTGTGTGTGTGTGTGTGTGTGTGTGTGTGTGTGTGTGTGTGTGTTTTATGCAGGGAAGAAGGAGCCAAAGGCCAGGAGCCCGCAAACTGCTCCTTCCAAAAAAAAAAAAAAAAAAAAAAAAAAAAAAAGAGAGCCAATTTCAAGATCAGTTCATTTCGAGATGCCTGGACAACTGCGTTTGAGAGACTGGAGATCATAGGAAGCAGGAAACACAGACAGAGGGAGAAAGTTCCAGAGTTGATCTGTTGCATAAATGAAGGGCTGAGATTAACGGTTAACTCTTGGATTAGAGAGTTGGACAGAAAAGGGATAAGAGTTTGTTGCTAGACGGGTGCTAAGCGCCCGTCGTAGACGTGGAGGGATGCAAGCAGACAGTTCAGAGGAGCAGTGACTATTGAAGCAGCAATAGAAAAGAGATAAAGATGCACACAGTGCGGCGAAGAGACAGAAGTTGAAGGGAGCCAGTAAGAGGAGGAAAGTTAATGAGACGAAAAGCCTTTGACTCCACCCTTTTGAGAAGAGCTATATGGGGGGAGCCTCCCCACACAGAGTTGTACTCGACACAGAGGTGAATAAAACCCGTGTATAAAGAACAACTGTGCAGGGGTAAAGAAGGTACAGAGTCGGCTTAGCACACCTAATCTCTCGGAAGCAGATCTTACAAGAGATGTAATATAATTGTTCCAAGATAAGTTCCGAGGAAATGAAACCCCACGTATGTTTAAGGATGATGCTGGATTGAGCTAGATATTATTAAACATTAGTGGGTACTCCTGTGGAAGATTTTGTTGAGTTGATAGGTGTAAGAACTGAGTCTCTGATACATTAAAAACAACAAGATTACTTTTGCCCTAGTCAGAAAAACGAGCCAAGTCAGACATTAGGTGTGCCATAGCCTCATCCCTTGTTTGTTGAAGTAACTGCCATGTGTGTGTGTGTTAGTATGATAACTTTGCAACCGCTGAAGATAGCATCACAAAATTTTACAGGCGTGTAGTAGGGATTAAAATCTCCTACGAGTTCGAAATTGGTGAAAGTAGGTCAAGGTCAAGGTCATATTCCGAGCCGTGCTAGATATATATTAGCTCACAGCTGGTGTGATTCCCTCCTTGGGAATCTTCTAGTGTTATTTTTATTATATGATGATGATGATGATGATGATGATGATAATAATCATCATCATCATCATCATCATTGTTATCTTTATTTTTATCACTAATAATATTATTATTACTTAGGGCAAAAATGAAACTAAGGCTATGTGGTACCAATATTTGTCTCTTCCATTAAAGAAAAAAAGAAAAAAAGGAGGAAGAGGTTATTAAAATGAGAAAACGGAGAGCACCACATCCGCACATACCAACTGGTCCAAGGTCCAAATATCTAGCTTTACACTGAAACTTTGACCTTCGACAGATTACTCACAAAATCGAATTACTTCATCCTTTCTCCATCTTTGGTTCAAATCAGATGGAACTTGGATGAGCTGTCATTACACAGTGGCCTTGACCGGAAACCTGTCCTGTAACTTTGTCCTTACAGCCATTATTATCGAAATCGAGTCTCATTTTTCTTATTCTGATCTGAACCCTTCCACAAAGTTTGGTCTGCATCTGATAAAAGCTGTTCAAGTTGACAGGCCATATGACGTTGACCTCTGATCTATTATTCCCCCAAACTAGCTACTTAATCTCTTAGGTTGTCCTGAACTCATCCACCAAATTTGTTCGAAAGCAGGTCATTACTGTTTTTGTCATATTGTCCACACACAAGCACATGGATGGAACTTTGTCCTTGGCCTGTGACCTAGCCGTTAGACCGGTTGTATTTAAAACTGAATCCCTTTGTTCCTGCCTGATCCTTAACCTTACCAAGTGTGATTCATATCTGATCAAATTTAAGTTGAACTTGCCCTGTGACACGGACCTTTGACCTTGCCTGTGACTTTTGACCAATTGTTCTCAAAATCAAGCCATTTCTTCTGTCTTTATTCTCACACCTTCTACCAAGTTTAGTGTAAATCCAATTACAGCTAAGTTGAGCTAGCGATGTGCCCTCGACCTTTGAGTCCAAAAAAAATAAATCGGTTTACATCTTGCCTGACCCTCAGTACATCCAGTAAGATTGGTTTCAATGAAAACAAAACTATTTCACTTATTATAACAAACACTCGAGCAGATCGAACTATAATCTTTCCTTGTCCTTCATCTTTAACTGATTATTCTCCATAGTAAATCATTTCATTCTTGTTGTATCTTCAACATTTCCTCTAAGTTTGATCTAACTGGATAAAAACAGTTTAAGCTGATTTTCCAAGGTCATCATTTCACCTTGACTTTATTATACTTAAAAAAAAAAAAAAAATCGTCGGTTGACTTTCAGTCTCTCCACTTGGTTTAGTAAAAATCGGAACAAAATTGAATTATCTAACCACATACACACACACACACACACACACACACACACACACACACACACACATCAAACATAACACCCACTCTCGTTTGGCTAGCGCGTGTGTAAAAAGGAGCCTGAAATTAACTGATTAGAGATCCGTGAACACATTACGTTTAAAAGAGTTGAGGTGAGAGGCAGACAGACAACAGAGTGAGAAAGATAGTTTCAGAGTTGACCAACTGTGGTTATGAACAGCACAGAATATCAGTTAAATATTGCACTGGAAAACTGAACAGAAAAGTTAGTGAGAGTGTACAGTATAAGACACAGCTCAGTTCCTACTTTTGTCGGGTGTATAATTACAACGGACGAAACATATTGGAAGGCTTGCCACACCCACATTGTCGCAGGTGGCAGAGGTCAGCAGTCACGCTGAACCACTGTTAACATTCCGTGGCAAAAGTCCCTGGAGAAACTGGAAACTTTCCTCAGACGCCAGTACCAACTGTTTTGATTATGTCAGGAAGCGAGTACCGTAATGTTCGTCCTTCACGGCATGTTTTCACCAAATTTCAGAAACAAAGTTGTGTCTTGTACTGTACAGGTAGGCAGAAGGTGTGTGGTTACAATTTCTTTGCAGAGTTTAGATCTCTCTCTGTAACAATTGTACAGGTTACTGAGATAAGACTGTAATAAGAGATGCTGGGAAAAATACTATTAACAAACAAAGCAAAATAAATAGTTGCAAGAAAAATAGTAAATTAAAGTATTCAGGAACTCTCACTCGATGGTCAGGTATCTGAGAAGTGTTGTACAGACTACTGTAGCTATTAAAGGTATCAGCTTGTTTAAGACGTCGATCAGTGAAAAGACTGCATTCAGAGGTAGTGGTGAACATTAAAAGTTTCGAAGATGGACCTTCTTAAGGGAAAAAAATGCATTCCAATTCCTAGGTAAGTCAATCAAAGAATTTTTCGAGAATCAATGGAGTTACGAGAGAGGTAAGCAGCACAGAGATATTTGTCAGTGAATGGCAATCTAATTGTAGTTAGACTGCACAGAATTTGGAAAGTATTGTGTATAACCAAGGTAACAAATGATGTCGTCACGTATTCACATCCAGTCGCCGCCAATGGCCTGATGAAGACAGGAAAAAAATAGAAAACTACAGAAAAATGATTTTTACCATCAGCCTTGAACAGCTGCAACTTAGTGAGAAGAGTATAGTAAGGCTAAGAGGAGGAAAGTTGGTATTCGGTGTAGAGAAAATCGGAAGAACATTAATGACAATACTAGAAACTGTATCAGGCAATGGTCCTGGACACTGGTTCTCAAACTGAGATCCATAGCCCCCAAGGGAGCAAAGGCAGGATTTCTGGGGGGCCATGGCGGGCTAGTGTAAGTAGTAAATCAGAGTGTGCCTGCCTTGCACTCGGGCAAGGGGGTCCACGTGTTTAAGCTTGTCGCCTTGCTCCAGCGTATACTTGCTATGTTTCGACACCGCTGGACTAATGAGTGGGCAAGAAAAAATATGGCTAATTGACAACACTTTGTATGCAATGTGCAGGAGTGAACTTGTTGCGGAATATATGAAGTCCTATTCGCCATTATAGAAGAGTTTCTTCCAACAGACTTGGGACTGTGTAGTGTGTACAGGATACAAGTGTGTCTCCCTCGCTATCTGTTGCAACCTTCCTGTCAGCCACGACCCCAGCTGGCGCCTGTAGATGTACAGTAAGTTTGAGGGAAATATCTACTGCATTCTGTACAGTATTCTATTGTTCCTTGAGAGATATTTGATTGATATAGTATCGTGAAACTGATGTATATTTGATTTTTTTTTCTGTCTGGATATATATCTACCTGTAGGTATATTTACAGAGTCCTAGGAGTTTTTGGTCGAGTTGTTTGTTTTCTTTGTTTGTTAGCAACATTACGGAAAAAAGGCTGAATGAAATTACATGAAACTTTCAGGATATGTGGGTGAAATGATAACAGTGAGCAGTGACACGACACCCCCAGGAGGAGACAACAGAGGCTTAGATGTAGTTTACTAGGTGTCCGTGCCATATGGGCACAAGTCCCGGGTAGCCGCGCGCCCCTACTCCCCGGAACCGACCCGACCCGTACACCTCAGCCTGGGCACACTACCTTCTCGCCAGCCCAGCCTGCATCAGGATCGGGGTGGAGCTGAACCTTACTCTCCATACAGCCCCTTGGAGATGGCCTCAAGCCACTCCAGTTTAGAGACGAGCCTCCAGCTGCTCCCCAAAAGAGACGGCCTCAAGCCGCTCCCCTTCTGAGATAGCCTCCTGCCGCTCCACCTGGACTATCCCCAGGGTTGGTGGCGGTCCTGAGGACACAACACAGGCGATGGCCTCCAGCCGCTCTAGCCCCACACGTCGCCCTCCTGTGTCCACCTGCCGTAGTACCAGTCCCCAGCCAGGGAGTCCACTGCTGGCAGCCACGTGGCAGGGCCACTGTCCCCGGGGCTGTTTTCCCTGCAGCCGGCCCCTGAGGAGGACCTGCCCCTGACGGACCCCTCCTCGAAACGACGCCGCAGTCCCCTCCTGCCGGCGGAGTACCCTGGAGCGGACTGCAGCCCCTGGGTCCCTGACGACTCCCCCAGCTCCCCGGGGCGAGACCAACTCCACCTCCGGCCGAGGCGATGTGGATCATCCACCCAGCGGCTCAGAAGGCATCTCGAGGAGTTGCTTGACCCCTACCCAGACAACCAGACCTCTGCCCCCCGCCCCCAGCACCTGGGGCCCTTCATCACACCTATGGGGGACGACATCAACCTATCTGGACTATAAGTGACTCAGGTGTGGATCAGTACGTGGACATACTGTATAGTAGAGTGCCAAAAGTGAATTCGTTAAGTGACCGTGCCTAGACAGTGACTTAAAGTGCAGTGTTATAGAAGTAAGGCTCCCGTACCCGAAGTGGTGATTATTATTGCTCAGCATGCCCTCCCCCCCTCTCCTTTGCACCTGTGTCAACCTAGATTCTCCCCCCTCCCCCCCTCCTTTTGTTCCCAGCAACAAGGTCAAGTCAGTGTACCTCCTCCCCCAGTGATCGTAACAAGGTTGAACATAAGAACTCTCATGTGACCAGGAGCCACTAATCTTAGAGACTGTGTACAAATTATAATCCCGAGGCACCCACAATCATATTGTGAACTGTACTACCCTGCATTGTGAACTGTACCACCCTGAATTGTGAACTGTACCATCCTGAATTGTGAACTGTGTCTATCATGTATCCTGTGAGATACCCCTACCCCTTTTCAGCAGCCCAAGAATTGATGAGTCAGAAATATTGTGCGATATCCTATTGCCCTTGTGTAGATTAGTGAATATACGTGTAAGGTGTTGCCTTGAGTTTTATGCCCGGTTCCTCCTATATTTGTGGTATAGTCCCGGTCTTGAAAAGAACCCAGTACTGGGCTAGGCGTTCTTAGGATGAGAAGCCGCCCTAAAAACACCTAGCATAACAGTGAGCACTGGTCCCAAAAGAAAGTGATTAAATTTTGGAGGTAATCGAGTAAACCTGATGTCAGAATGAAGATAACGGATTTTCAGAGCGCTATAACTTGAAAACGGTTAAGATAGAGATATTTACTATCATGAACATGCAGGAACTCGTAATATGGGTTTACATTTGGCACCAAGACCTTTGACTTTGAATAACCTTGAAAGGTCGAACTGAAGGTCACCAATATTCAAGGGGCTATAACTCAAAACTGGTTGAAAGTAGAGATATTTACTATTATCAACATATATGAAATCCCAAATGAGTTTTTAATTGGCACCTTAACCTTTGACTGTAAGTGACCCTGAAAGGTCAAACCAAGGTCACGGATATTCAGGGAGCTATAAGTCAAAACTCGTTGAAGATAGAGATATTTAATATTACCAAGATGTAGGAAGTCTCATATGGCATTCATTTGGCAGCATGATCTTTGACCATGAGTGATCTTGAAAGGTCAAATGCAAGATCACGGATTTCAGAGGGCGTAACTTGAAAATATTTGCACAATTACCTTAGACTTTAATTGTGCACTGACATTAAATGGCAGAAACGAGTCGGTATTTAACAGCAATAAAATAACTGCTGTTGGGCGAGGTTCGTTGTGCCTGGCACCACTTGTTAGATATGGATATACTTCTCTACTTTATATATTCCACCACTCTGCCTTCCCAGCTCACTGGTGGTATCCCTGTCACACCTCTATCGTTGATACTGCTCTCACAAAGTCTCTTTGTAATTTCATTTCTGTTCAATGTCTCATTCTTTCATTTTTTCTTATTACCCTTGACCGCTTGTACCAAAAATAATCCAGCAATGATTTGAAATATAATGACGAAATTCAACTAATTCACTTTCACCAAAAGATCTGAATTAAAATTATTGCATAAAAAATATCCGTGTTACATTGAATTTAAATCAAACAGCTTTCACCAAACCAGATTTCAATGCAGATTTAGCAGCTCTGGCTTGACATTCATGAAAAACAATGTGAAATTTGAATGCAAGGTAGAGTAGGGCACAAATTTAAAACAGTCTTAGAGTTCTTGCAACATTCTTATAATTATCTGTGTTTTTGGATCATTACACATTCATATGTGGTGGTATCTTATGTTTCTTTGTTGCAGATGACACCTTTTTGCCCCCCCCCCCTTTTTTTTGCATCAACATTTAGTTTTTACTGTCAAAATATGTGATAGTGCGAAAATGATAGCCTACTGTAAAGGTTAAATATGATTATTCATAATGTATTGCTGAATTTAGCAGTTTCACACGATGTTTCACAATGTTTTCTTACAGGGTAACTATGATTTTACATAATCTTTGTATAAGTAAAGGTGACGGCCCGGCTACCACACGTGGAGAAATCGAAAAATATATTAGTTACTATGATGCCAGACGAATTTTGCTTCAGTCACGGTAGCGGTAACATCTACATTATTTAGCCGAAAGTTTTGCGGTGTAACTTATTTTAACCTGTTAAGCAAAAAAATAAAAACATATGAATGCAGTATTGTCTGCCAGAAGAAATCTAATATTGAAAACCAGTGATGTCACACTGCATAAAGTTTACTTCACTTGGGTGTAGTTAAAAATTAATAAAGCTAGTTTGATGAAAGTCGTCTGCCACTTTTTTTTTTTTTTCGGAATTGCTTTTCACAGTAACTCAGTGTTGTGAATTAAATCACTTTGGTGTAAATGACCACATAATTTTAAATTTTATTCTTGGTCTGTTTTTATCTGCTTGGCTGTTTTACCTCTGCCAGCGAAGTTGGAGTAGGTTACATATTCACCTATGCCTGTCTGTCTGTCTGTCTGTTCGTCTGATATCTCCAAAAGTTCTCAATGAATTTCAATGAAATTTGGCGGAGGGTTGGGCCATGGGCCAAGAAGGAATTGGTTAGATTTTGGGGCGGATCTGGGTCCTATGTATTCCACAAAGTACCTGCACGGATCCGAATCCGGATCCCTTTTAATGGGAACGGCACTTGTGGAGATATGCACTTTCAGAGTGCTTTCTAGTTTTCATGTAGATTTGCGGTGGCTGCCAGTGTTGTTAAAAAGCAGAAGTACATTGATGAGTACATTACCTACGGATTTAATCTTCACTGATAGCATCGAGAAACCTCAGTGTGTGCTGTGTTTCAAAGTGCTGGGGAATAATTCCATGAGGCCTGATTAGCTGAAACATCATCTGACAACAAGTCACCCTCAGTATGCGGAGAAAGACCCCAGTTTCTACAAGTGCCATAAACAGAGCTTGGGGAAACAGAGACTGGATGGGAGTGGTGCTTTCCAACAACAGAACTTAAGCGTAGTAGAGGCATTATATGAGGTTTGCCTTGAAATAGCAAGGACGAAAAATGTCCACTGATTGGTGAAACTTTATTGGAGCTGTCTGCTGTAAAGATGGTCAAGTGGGTTCTTGGTGAGTCAGGTGCACACAAGATATAGTAGATTTCTTTGCCAAACAACACAGTGAAACGGAGAAGTAGTGAAATGTCACTGATATCATGGAACAAGTGATACAGGGGATTAAATTATCTCTAACTCGTATGTTCGCAGTACAGTTCGATGAGTCAACGGATGTGAGTTCTTGTACACAGCCACTCGTGTTTATTAGGTATGTATGCATGCATGACATCAAAGATGATTATCTGTTCTGTACACAGCTTGAAACTACCACAAAAGCTTTAGATGTGATGGAAAAGTTCACTTCTTTCTTCTCAGCTAACGGAATAGCCTGGGAAAATTATTGTAGAGTCTGTACTGATGGGGCTCCGGCGGTGTTGGGATCAAAATCGGGGCTATAATTAGCTCCGAATGCGAAAGTGGCTCACTGTATGATTCATCATTTTGAACTGGCGTCAAAAACCATCCCTGATGCCTTTTGCAAGATCTTGGAGTGAGTGGTAAAATGTGTCAACTTTATGAAAGCAGAACTGAACTCTCGCCTTTTGCAGAAACTCTGTGAAGACATGGATTCAGAACATGAATCCTTCCTCTTTGACTCCTGAGTGTGATGGCTGTCCAAAGGCAATGTTGTGAACAGAGTATTTGAACTTCAGAGAGAATTTAAACTTTTACTGGAAATGATAGGGAAGGAGGATCTATTACGTCCCTTCACACAGCGTTGTGAAAGTCACATCTTGCATACCTGGCCCACATTTTTGAGCAGCTAAACATGCTACATCTCAAACTACAAGGCAAGGAAAGAAATGTAATTCACCTAATGGGCTGTATGTGTGCATTTCTTGCTAAACCCCAGAACTGTCAAAGGAAAGTGAGTACAGAAAATGTTGCCATGTTTGAGAATCTTTCAACTGTTCTTGAAGAGATTGAAGAGGATCACCTAATTGGTCCATCACTCAAACGTAAAATAATTCAGCGCTTGAAATCCTTGGAAAGTGAGCTCACAAGATACTTGCCAGAATTCAAGGAGGAAGGAAGGAAATTGATGAGGAATTCTTTCTCTGACTTTCTTGATATTGCTGGCATTCATAATAATGTTCAGGAAGAATTCCTTGACATCAGAAATTATTCTGCTGCCAGAGACCTTTATAAAGAAAAATTTCAGCTTTCTGATGCTCCGTCTATCAGTCATCTCCAAAAGCTAGTGAAATCGCACTTAGATTTCTTTTGCCATTTTCCACAACATATTTATGTGAATCTGATTTCTCCACCCATCTACACATAAAGAGTAAATGCCAGAACTGGTTGGATGTGGACCCAGATATTAAATGTGCATTATCAATGACTCAACCTCGAATCAGTTGACTGACTGAGGAAAGCAGTGCCATCCATCCCACTGATATATAACAAAATATGCATTCTGATTAATAATTTCAGCATTAAAATAAATGGAGAGCACCAAAGCATTTTTTTCATCATTATTTGTGAGGGGCTTGAAAGAAAACTGTACGGGGTCCACGAAGATGTTAAGATACCCATAAGTGGGGAATGAAGTGAAAAAGTTTGAGAAATTCAGGTCCAGGATATCTCTAGGTTATCAGCAGGGATAAGCTCGGTGCCCTCCCTTGGCGACTGTGAAGCAAATTCTAGAACATATCCAAATATCAAATATAGGCACGCTATGAGGTTCATGATTTTGTACAGGAAATAACAAGGTTCTGTTCTCCCTGTGTCTAGATTTGCATTATGTTTCAGTTATGAATGCATGGGAAAAAATCATTTTACACACATGTACAGCACTGAACTTAATCCTTTACTGCCAAAATTTGCTGCAATTTAGGTTTTACTAGTTCAGTGTTTACCGTACTGCCTTTTACCTTGTGATTAATAGTCGAGAAACTAAGAAAACCAAACTTTAGGTTCCCCATCACTTACTTTGGAAAATGCCCACAAATAGTACATATTTCTGTCGTAAGACAGTACTATGTAAGGCTATGCCTGAGACCCCGGGAGGTTTACCATATGCAAGTATCATCGTCTGGTAGTAGTCAAGGTAACACAGAAGGGTCGTCCTCCAAGCCTCAAGGGTTAAATTGGGAGGTGCCCTCAATGGCAAGTAATCATTTGACGTTGGCCAAACTGCAAAAGGGAAGTCGTATCCTGATGTTCAAAGTTTAACCCGCAGCATCCCAACCGATGTTTCACCAATGACCCCCCCCCTCCCAATCCCGACCGATTTTGGAATTTGTTTTTGCTCAATCTCTGCTTTTTATGAGAAACAATGGCAAATCACAAAAAAGTACTCACCTGAGCTTAGAAGTGAGCTGTACAAATGACCCTCCCCACACGTGGTACTGTCTTCTCTGGAGCCACACTGCTGCTGTCCCGTTTTCTATGGGAGTGGTAACTATTGCAAACCACTCAGAACAGGTAGATATTTGTTCACTGGTACGAATTTATATGTAGTACAAGAATATATTGGTTTTCACACAGTAATATAGGCAATATAAGCGTTGTTTCACTCACTGAACACATCAACATATCGCACCTTCCTTGGCAGCGTTACCTTCTCATCACTTCTGCTCATTTCTTCCTCTGGTGCCACGTAATCTTTGTCCTCCACATCGTCATCAATTGGGGAATCACTCTTGCCTTGAATTTCGTACTGTGGCGCGACATGTGTTTACTGGCCAGGTCACTGCTAACAGGTAAGTTACTGAGACAATGGCGTGCGGAGAGAGGGTCACGCAGGGTCAGGCAGTGTCGCTGCCTGGCAGTGGATAGAGAAAGGTCTCTCACAAAAAATCACTCACGAAACTTGAAAAATGTGCAAATAACGGACCTCACAATTGAAAAACGTACCGGGTACGTCAATGGGTGTCAGCACGAAAGAAAGTTCTGACATACCCATATGCTGACATGACGCACCGGGTTAAAGAAGAAAGGGGGAGGCAATATATACCACTGTAGTACCTTAACTGACTGCACACGATATGCAAGAGATGTTACTTAGCGTAGCGGAATTCACCTGTTACACACTGACGAGAAGTTCTACATCCAACTTCAAAAATTCCCTCATTAATTTTTGAAACTTACATAATCCTGCAGCCAAGTGGTAATGGGTGAAATCACGCCATGTTTTTCTCTCTGCTTTCCCCTCCCCTCCCCAACACACACACACACACACACACACACACACACTATACACGATCACTGTGCACCGATCAAAAGGAATACGGTAACCACAGTTTTGATAACAGTGACCTTTGACAATTTCTGTCAATATGTCTCATAATTAGTAAAGAGCAAAAATGCAGCCTGATGCTAAATCCCTTACAATTTTATACTTGACAAAACAAAATACAGTATATATTAACTAAAATACAGTACGCAGAATCGTGTTTCAGAACTCTTCGTCCATGTTTAAGAATGATAACTCTTTCGCTGCTGTCGACACACTTGGGTCATTTATTTAAACACACAGCAGCTAATTTTGTCCACTAACAGCAGCCTTAGTAATAGAAGAAATAAAACTCACGTCATTTTGCTATTTCATCCTGAGGGCGTCGTGTATTCTATTCATTTTCTTCCCATACGATGTTATCTAAATTAGGCGCGAACCCTCGTAGAGAAGCGATTAGTGAAGGATATATTCAAATTTTCCAGTTCGAAGGATCTCTAATGAAATGAAGCATTTGGTGGCAACAAAAAGAGACGAAGAAGCCATGGTAGTGACGGGTGACTTCTTCGCTATTATTGATATTCCTAAGATCTAACTTACGCTAGCATTATACAATTTAGATTTTTGAAGTGACATATAATTATGTTTAACTTCTGTTTCCAAATGATTTTACTCACCTTAAGGAAGACTTTGTGCTGAAAAAGGTAATTGAAGACTATATATAAACCCTGAGGTTTGGACATTCTATCCAGTACTGAATAATATCAGTTGGAGGCAGCAAGAATAAAGTACAAAGTACCCGTCGTGATGAAGTTAAAGGGAGTAAAGAAACACTGTGGTAGATAAATCCTCGTCCAAGATATAAGGTAATATCGATACAAGGCATAGACGGAACAACAGAAAAGAGTGGCAGAACAAGTGGTGTGGTGTCGTCTGCTTATGTGATTGTTTCGGACAGGTTTTTAGCTTGTGAGCGATCGCCCCACAAAATCAGTGGCAGAGGATTCGAACTCACGACAGAACGTCCCTTGAAAACGAGGCCACTACCAAATCCCCGCTTGTAACTTGATATACCCCATCCAGTTGACTCCCGTAGCTCAGGATCAGGTTTGACCAGAGAGTAATACGCAATCAGAGCGCCTGTACCTTCATTATCTGGCCGTGGTGGAGAATTATTCCAGGACCCGTATTTATGTGCTCTCCTAAGCTTAAGTTGTGTATAAGTTCACATGTGCATACGCTTGTCTTCACTCATGTAGGTGACAAACACTTCACAACAAGAGTGAATATTAAAAAAAAAAAAAAAAAAAAAAAAAAAGCTGCAAACACAATGGTTTCTGACAGTAATCCACTGCAACGGTAACAAGCTTACTGTCAGAGTAGGATAGGATTCTTTATAAACACTTATCCAGGACCACCATGTACTGCCTCACTCCCTGCTGCCTCTGCTGCTACTGTTACCTACTGTTGCCTTTTCTCTCAATCATCCTTTGTCACTAGCACAGTGTGTGTGTGTGTGTGTGTGTGTGTGTGTGTGTGTGTGTGTGTGTGTGTGTGTGTGTGTGTGTGAGAGAGAGAGAGAGAGAGAGAGAGAGAGAGAGAGACAGACAGACAGACAGAGACAGAGACAGAGACAGAGAAAAAAAAAAACTTACAAATCACTATATTCGCAGTTCTTGTGCCATATGATTGTCTGTGACGTACGTAGTTCAGTTCTAGCACCTACACTTTATTTCCGTTCAGCCATGACGATTGCAGTGGTAGAAATCCCATTATCGTCATACGGTAAACAGAAGGCAATCCATCCCAAAGCTGAGATTTTTTTATTTTTTTTTAATGTTCGTAATTATATCACCAACGATTCTGAGTTAGGCGGTGAGGTTCATGTAAATAGACAGATATAGGAACAGAGATAGGTATACAGGCAGACAGGTGGGTATATAGAATATAAGCTAGGCTGATACAGATCTATCGATGGGAAGCGAGGAGACAATAAATATGGATGTGACCGTGGTGTATTTTGAAGAGTATTCGATCCACAACCAAGAATTCCCAGGCATGATTATCTTTATCCCTGCCTGCTCCTACTTATAAATGAAATAGGGGCCGAGAGTGCAAATACGACGATTACTTGTCATAGTGTGGAAGAAGTTTCGGACTTAGAAAAATTTTCTGTCTTGCCACAATGATTCTTGGGCTGTCGATGGGCATTCATCAAAGCCTTTTTCTTCTTCTACACAAAACTCACTAATTCCTCCACACGAACCCTTCTATGTTTGTCCAGTGAGTCAGTGGTTCGTTGAAGGCAAGAGTAGTCACTCTCTAATTTATGAAAATAAGACGAAGCACTGTTATCATTTAGCGCTCCCTGACAACACAACACCTGTGATGGATAAATACATCTCCAATTAGAATGCACTCAGACAGCGCATACCTCCGTCAATGCCATTGCCTTTAAAAAGGATCCGGATCCGGATCCGTCCCCAAATTTAATCAATTCTTTCCTGGTCCTTGGCACACCCTTCCACAAAATTTATTTGAAATTCATTGCGAACTTTTGGAGACATCGTCTGGACAAACAGACAGACAGAGAGACAGACAGACTGACTGACATAGGTGAATACATAACCTCCACCAACTTCGTTGGCGGAGGTAATAATGTTAGTGTGGTAGGCTAGGGTGTACATCATCCATTCACCTGATGTATCACAACCTTCAGTGACTCTAAAACAGTGGTTCTCAACTCGTTTCAGGCCATGGACTACCAGCCCAATAAAAAAAAAAAATCGTGGACTATTTCATTTTCGAGTAATGATAAATATAGAATAGACAACAAACATTATTGGTTAGAAATATATTTCTAACAAACAGAATTTCGAGAAATGATATAAAATAGTAGACAACTGACATTTTGGTCTGAAATATATTTCTTCCAAACATAATTCCCAGGAAATGCATGAATACTTCTCTAACATTTTGCTGTGAAATTTATTTCTAACAAACAAAATTATGAAATTATGTAGGAGTATACAACCAACATTTTTCTTTGCAACCAGACTTCTGGATTCTCTTCTCACTGACAGGCTTTTCAATGTTAGGAGCGGTACTTGGTAATGCACACAATGAATATCGCTTTACACTGCAAGCCGATTCCTCTGGACTTAATGTGCAACAAACATGAAAATCTGCCTCACACATGGAAGTTGATGCAAATGGCAGAAGACTTCTGACTGCATGTGTTGACAGATCTGGGTAAGTACCAATCTTACTGGAATAATCAATAGGATTAATACAATAAAATTATTGGCCAATTATTTATTTTGATAATATTTTTCTTACTGAATTTTCAATAAATTTAAAAATATATGCACCAATCTCCAGTTTATTACCAGATATAGTGAACGTCCTGTGGACCACCCAAAAAGTCACTATGGACCACCAGTTGAGAAACACTGCTCTAAAATAAATGGAAAGCCAAATGGTTTACCATAATCTTGGCAACTATATTGTATCTTGAGTGGGCACTTAACAGATTGGATGTCTGTTGACCTAGTGAGTTAGGGCACTTCATCCGCTTGGAACCCATAAGAGTTTCAGCCGAGGGGGGGGGGGTCGCATAATGCTATTCATCAGAGAACGAGGTTGGTCACCTTTTCGGGATTGAGTAGACTAATGTAGCACCAGGCCCCTACGTTCCTGGAGGGACAAAAAGGATGTACTGTATTAACTGATGTTGATATGGACTCAGTTCAAGTGATTAACACTCGGGTTCCAATGAGTCACGCTCAGCTGAATAAAATCTTTTGACATTAGTTAAGAAAATGATGCTGTCCCAGTCATGAGAGGGTTAACCGTAACAATATTTATCTCTCATGTTCCTATGACGACTTGAAGTTTGCGAAGGCAGCTAAAATAAAAGACGAGAAATGATCAAGAAAGATTAAATAATTACCTTCCTGATGGAGGGAATAAAAAGAAGCTGTGTTGATATTTTGTGTTCCGTAGCAGTAACACCTGCGCTGCATTGTTACTTTTCTAATGATTGAGTAGAGTCGTAGGAGTCGTCTCGTAACTTAGGGCACTCCCTATCACTTCTTGCCTGCCGCACTATTTTCCACTTTGTACTTTAATATCATTTTATATGACATTCGTGTCAAATTAATGACGTCCTTTTTTTTTTTTCCTCTATTTTTAAGCGATTTTATTCAGCTTAGGAGAAACTTTACAAATGGAGTAATTAGATATACAGGTACTCTACAATAACCCAAGAAACCGTGCCAAGCAGAATAATATAGTCAGGAAGTAACTAGTAAAGTAAAAAATATATCAAGACAATGAAGGGAGTCAACATGACACAGTTGGCGTAACATCACAGACTAGAAATTTAATGCAAAATATGCAGAAATAAACTGGAAAGAAATTAGACACAAAAAGTTTTGCTAACCCCATCTAAAACTTTTTCGAAATAAGAAACAGTGCCATTCTTGAGATGCAATCGTTGTCAGTAACACAAATTGCTTTGATGAATACCTAAAGAGACCGATATTAATAAGTTTAAGAGTAGCGTTATTAAGCAGAAAGCACCCAGAGAGCGCACACCTCCAATACCATTCCCATTAAAACTGATCCGAATGCGGATCCGTGGAGATAATGTGTGAAATACATGGGATCCGGATCCGCCTCCAAATTTAATCAATTATTTCTTAACCCATGGCCCACTCTTCCCCAAATTTTATTGACAATCACTGAGAAGTTTTGGAGATATTGCGTGGAATACATATAATCCGGATCCGGATTCACCCCCAAATTTAATCAGTTCTTTCTTGGCCCATGGCTCACCCTTCCTCAAAATTTCATTGAAATTCACTGAGAACTTTTGGAGATATCGTGTGGACAAACAAACAAACAGAAAAACAGAGGTGAATACATAACACCCTCCAACTTCGTTGGCGGAGGTAACGATGTAAAATTATTTCTCTTACATTAAAGATGGAAGGGAACCAGATCTCTTATAATGAAACTACAGCCGGTACTCTGTATTCGGTTACAGTAATGTCAGTGGTAGCAGCCGTGGCTCAGTCGGGCAGAGGAATCCGCTCTGAACCAAAGGTTTGAGATTCGTGTCCACCCAGGGGTCACTGCTTGATATCAGGAAGGGCATCCGGTCATGAAATGTTACACGTTCCAAACCTAAGTCCTCTACCCAGGGGCAACGGCTTAGCCCTTTTAAAAAAAGAAAGGAACATGGCGTAAAAAAAAAAAAGGTAATCTATCCATCCATCCATCCATCATCCAATCCTACATTGCCCCATGAGAAGCGGAGAAGCCCGGGGCTAGGCAGTTGGTCCCGACATTTAAGATGAGAGTGACCAGCCTCACTCATCCCTGAATGGCATTACGTGAGCAATCAACCCCAACCACCCCATGGATATGAACCTTCACCGGCTCAATCAGATTGGAGCGCAATAATTACTCACTAATCCACCAGGCGCCACAATTTGGTTATATGGTTACCACCCAGCGTTGTAAATGGTTTCCTGGTGTACAGGAAACTATTTGGCTTGTCAGTCAGTGTAGAGTTACCCACAGGCAGAAGGAAGAGGAAAGAATGAAGGAAAGAAAGACAGAAGAGGGAGTGTATAGTTACCCGTAGGCAGAAGGACAAGGAAAGAATGAAGGAAAGGAAGAGAGAAGAGGATGGAAGGAAAGAAGGTTGGAGGAGAAGAAAAGGCAGACATCCGACAGCAGCACTAAATCGAGTGAGTGGATGGTGAGCGCCCACACCTACCACAATTCCTTCTATAATAATAAAACTGTTCCGAAGCCGGTGCATGTGTTCGCTGGCAATAGTATCAGTGGTGTATAATTCTTTATCAATAAAGGTATAGAATAATAGGTTGTTGATGTGCTCGGTGACAACTGGATCACCGCCGCGTAATTCCTTCTCTAATAATAATGTAAATAGTCGTATTGCTGATGTGTGGGGTGAAAACACAACACCGCCTCTGGTCCAGCTACCACATCAACATTCACTTTCTGTGCACCTCCGTTGTTTTCCCTCCCCCGGTCTCTCAATATTTTAGCTTCTGACTCACCCCTCTACATCCTCATACTAATTGCCTAATACGGCCTCCCCTCTCGTCCCCTCGCTTCCTCTCTCTCGCGTCCTCACTTCCCTTCTCTTCACTCCATTGTCCCCCTTACTTCCTTTTCCGTGCCCCTTAGTGTCCCCTTCCCCATCTCTCCCTTTCGTTTGTTCTGTCCCGTCCATCTCCCCCCTTCCTTGTGTCTCTGTATGTGTCTGTCTGTCTGTCTGTCTGTCTGTCTCTGTCTCTGTCTGTCTGTCTGTCTGTCTTTACATCTATCCTGTTCGTACTTCCTCCATCCTTCCCTCGTTGCTTTCTCTTCCTTTCCTTCCAGTCAGTTACATATTCCAAGCTTTCCCCTTCCTATTATTTCTATATCTTTTCCTCTCTGTTCATTACTTCTGTTTATACAAGCTGTCCATTCCCTATCCATACAACGTCTATTCTTACCTTACCCTTTCAATCCTTTCATCTAAACTAACCTGAACCAATTCAATCTAGCCTAACCTAACCTAACCAAGCCAAACGAAACTTACCTTAACCTAACTGAGCCAAATTAAGCCAAACCAAACCAAATTAAACTTTACATAGCCTAACTTGTGTAAATCACACTGAGGCCATATGTAAACAAGATCATACTTATTCTAGCCTAACGTAATCGATCCAGCCCAAGCAAAACTAACCCTGACCTAGCTTTGCCTAACTCGGTTTTGGCCTAATTTCTCCAGCGTATGGAAAGAATCTTGTCTCACCTCTGTTTCAACTCTAACTCTTCAGCCTTCTTCCTTAACCCTTCTTTTCAACTACACTTCTCAGTAACCACATGTCTTCTTTTCCTTGTTATCTTTTGCTTTCCAGTGTCTATCTTCAACATTTTTCCGTCTCCTCCCTTTTCATGTGCCGTCAGCTCTCACTCCCATCGCTACTGTCTCTCACCAACCTCACCCTCCACCAACCCTTACTTCCAACTCCTTCCTCCAATAACTGTTTATTTTTGTCTCTTTTCTTTCACTGTCCAACCTTTCACTTCTCCAGTTCTTTTCCCCAACTCCCTTCTCTCCTTCATTCAGACCTTCTTTTTCCGCTCCCCCTTCCTGTAACTATATGTCCTCCTCTCCCTCTCATCTCTCACTTTCCAACATCTTTCTTTTCAGCCAGCCCTTCCCGTCATCTCCCCGCTTCTCGCCTCTCTCTCTCCAACCTCTGTTTTTTCAAACCTTTCCCTGTAGCTACCCCTCTCAATAATAATTTGTCTTCTTCATCTGAACTCTCAGTTTGAAGTCTCTTTCCACTCCCCTTTTCTTATAAGCCACTTAGTGTCACTCCTGTCTCTCCTCTCATTCACTGCCATCTCCCTCCTCCTCCAACCCTTCCATCCAGCTCCCCTTCCCAATAAGCTACTTGTCCTCATCTCCCTCTCCCCACTCCCTCCCTCCCTCCTTGCCTCCCCTTCAGCCACCTGCCCTGCCTCTAATTTCCTCTCTTACGCACGACCCTCGCCTTTGACCCACCAACTTCGTTCATAAAGCCATCAGCAACTTTACCCATCATCCTCGAGACAGTAAAACTATTAGTATCATCCTTTTGCCTTGTCCCTTTGATGGTCGGCTGGAATTAATTTTACCTTATATGTAAAAAGACATAAAAATATAGGACTTATGTATGAAGTTTAAATCTGTTATGAAGGTTTCTAAGCACAGGTCTTCGACTCTTGAGTTAGTCTATGATGGACACTTCCATCACATATCAGCAGCTCTGTGGGGTCACGCTAAAGTTGCTTCGTCATCCGTTTTCACCTTATTAAATCTTGGGAGATTTTACACAAATGCCCACAAGACCAACTATATTCTCAGAGTGTTTAAACTCTGAACCTTCTCTCTCTCTCTCTCTCTCTCTCTCTCTCTCTCTCCTACTAATGCACGAAGTTTTATAAGACACAAATACCTAAGTAATTCAAAAATCTCCAGCTTTGCTCAGTAAAATTCTCAGTAAAAAGATGACGATCTGGCAAAGAGAAAAAGCCACTCCATCGCTGCCTCTTGCGGTGTAATAAACGACGTGGCTCCTACGATACAGGATGTTGGTGGTGAGAGATACAGGAAAAGGAATACCATTGCTCCAGATGATTAAATCATGAAAACATACAAAAACCGGGTCCCGTGCCTGCCCGGAGTCTTGTATCGCCAGTCAAGCATGTATCGCTGTGTAGAATGTCGGCGACGTAAAGGAAAAACTGAAATAAGTGAAAACTAATAACTAAGCAAGAAAATATTTTTGCATCTAGAACTCTGTAACTGTCCTGCGGATAGTCATTACCCTCTACCTACTGTTTTTTACAATGGCCTTTACCCCATCGGAGAGATCTGGATTTGTTTTCAATCACCTATAGCCCATGCCAGGGCACATAACCTGGACCCTTCATATTCCTTGTACAGTCTCCGGTTCTACTGGAATCGTCGAGAGATTTTGAGGCCGGAATAATAATACAGTAATAATACCAGCGAAAACAGTAGTCACATCTGTGTAGTAGGTGGAGACTAATGATAGTACTGATGGTAACACTAATATTAGCTGACGCTATTGCAGTATTGGGATCAGAATTGTCTGTGGTAGTAACTGCCATTAAATGCCTAGTGAGAAACACTTATGATATTACAGTATTGATGGTCCTTCGAGTTACTGTAGTGGTAACGGTAGTAAAATTGATAGTACTGAGGGCTGTACCACTATAACACGTGTATATTATATACATCTTATAATGGTAACAACAGTGGACTGGACTGCAGTTGTGTTGTGAGAGTAGTGTGGTAATTGTCATGGTAGCGATGGTGAATAAAAGGACAGTTGAGAAGAAAAAAGGGAACCTGGGTAAGACAGAAGAGGAAGGAACAGACAGCTAAGGGAAGGAGAGAGGAGGGGAAAAAAAAGTGGATAAATAACGAAGGACAGCAATACAGAGAAAGGGATGAAGAGGGAGAGACGTCAGAGAAATGAAGGCCCGAAGGCGAAGATGCGATGGGGTTAAGGATAAATGAGAGAGAGAGAGAGAGAGAGAGTAGAGGATGGGAAGGAGAAAGTGATGAGAAAGGAAGGAAACAGTAAGGAGTAAGAGGAGAGAGAAAAGAGAGGAAGATGCTAGGGGGAAAAGAAAGAGAGAGGGAGAGGGAAAGGAAGGTGAAAGGTGGGAGGTACGACGAAATGAGGGCGTATGAGAGGGGAAGGGAAGGAGTGATGGGAGAGGAAGGGAAGGAGTGATGGGAGAGGAAGGGAAGGAGTGATGGGAGAGGACGGGGAGGAGTGATGGGAGACGATGGGAAGGAGTGATGAGAGAGGAAGGGAAGGAGTGATGGGAGAGGAAGGGAAGGAGTGATGGGAGAGGATGGGAAGGGGTGATGGGAGAGGAAGGGAAGGAGTGATGGGAGAGGAAGAGAAGGAGTGATGGGAGAGGAAGGGAAGAAGTGATGGGAGAGGACGGGGAGGAGTGATGGGAGAAGATGGGAAGGGATGATGAGAGAGGGAGGAGAAATAGTCGATTGTGAAAAGAGGAAGGAACGGAAAAGAACTGCAAGAGGAAAGAGAAGGAAAGGCGAGGAAGTGAAGAGAAGCTAAGGACGAAAGAAAGGAAAATATATAAGTGATGAGAGGGAAGGGATGATGAGAATGTGAAGAGATGTTAAGAACGAATGTGTTGTGTTTTGACGGTGTCTCCTATATACCGCGGTCTTAGTGAACTTGTCAGTCTTTTCCCCTCTCCCGCTCTCATTATCCATCTTTTTCGCCTTCATTTTGCGATTAGTCATTTTCTCTTCTTCCTCTTTAATTCTCGACCTTATTTTTTGTGTGTACCCCTTTCATTTTCAGTATTCTTCCATTCCCTCAGTCTCCTTTGTTTGTTTACTTCTGTATCTTCCGTCATCTTCTATCTTGTCTACAGCTAACACCGCTTCATCTCGACTGAGCAGGCCTCCGTAAGTTCTGCCTCTGCTGTCTTTTCTCCCTTGTTCTTTCCACCAATAATTCATTCTCTCTCTCTCTCTCTCTCTCTCTCTCTCTCTCTCTCTCTCTCTCTCTCTCGTGTAATTTTTCCCTCCCTATGTTTCTTCGCTCTTTTGCACATTTCATTCACCAAAATTACCTTTAATCTTTGCAACTGTTTTTTAAAGTACTAAATTAAACTGTATTTCCTACACTTTTTCCTAAGTACTTAGAAGACGACATCTTTAACAACATTAAAAAACGACAGAGTTGCATAATTTCATAACAGTTTATATTGTTGATAATACCTAATGGCTTCTGAACAACAAGGAACAAAACATCGGTGCTATTATAGTCAACTTCAAGATTTCGCTAAAAAGTTGCATGAAGTCTTAGAACTGAAAACCGGCAAAGGTAAGTTCATTTTTTTTAAGTTGTAATTCTGCTAATCATCACAATCATTCTTAACCCATTTTCACACTCCGAAATGGAGTAAACAGGCTGTAGTCCAGCAAGTAGAACAACAGTAACAGAAAAATCAGCGGCGCAGCCAGATCTTCACTAATGGAGGGGAAAGGGGGCGGGGGAGCAAGATTGGACAAGCTCCATTCTGAGAGGGGGCACTAAGTTCACTATGTAATGTACGGTGAACGATCTACATTCAGACAGCGATATATCAGTGAACTACTGGCTTCATATGTAACTCTGAAATGACAATAATTAATATGAACAGTCAGTATTGTGATAATGGTAACAGCGTATGTTGGTCTACTCTTGTTACCACATTCATAATTGTTTCGAAGTTCAAAACAATACTTTGAGAGAATTTTAACTACAATACTCGAAAGTGATTTTGAGTTTCTTTGAGTGTATTTGTGTGATTTATCCCACGTCTGAGCTAACTTCATATATTGGCTCATTAGAAGATCCATAAATCTTTTAAAATCCACTAACAACTGGAAAACTCAACACGTATATTTACTACAAAACCAATTGTCACCAAAGCATGAGTAATCAGAACCTGTTTTAGTATTTTCATTCTCCATGGTTTCTTGACAAAGCTTCCTATTTTCCTTTTTCCTGTAAGCAACAGATGCTCACACAGATCAACCTATAACCTACTACACGTGAGTCAATCACACTTAACAATACCGTGGCAACCTTCATTTTTGGTTGTCCTCACTGGTGGTGTTATGTTCTGACCACTTTACCTAGGTCTAAAGTTGCTATCTATCCATCTCGAATGCTGAAGTGTAACAAGAAATTTGCACTAGAATATGGGGCTAATCACGAATAAGCATTATGGAAAAGATTTATGATAACTGAGTTACGGGAAATGAATTGCAAAGCGATGAGAACTCTGCAGGTTAAGATGGAGGAACTATAATGACTCTGTGTCCTCCAGGTACTTTGGCTGCAGTACGTATTCAATATTACTCTTATATTAAGAAGCACTATATAAAAACGGAGCAGTCTTTAAAGCTTTAAGACAATGAGCAGACTTTATATTCTAACTATCGGCACATAATGTTATTCAGTTAAATGACTCTCATACCAGTGTCAGCTTAACACTTATTGTATCTTACTTAACAATTTTGTAGGCGGCAATGATATCTGGTGAGCGTTTATTCTGGCTACCACCTGAGAGCTTTATTCAGCAAAGGATGATTAAGTGACAGGTAATGGCACATAATTCCGAAAGAAGTGGTAAAATCATACCACGTGAGGTGGATGTCTCTACTGAGTAAAAAAGTTTCACTCTGTAGAGCTTAAAGTTACTGACAATGTGCAGCAGAGCAAAACGTTGTTATTCAGTAATGACCGCCACCTCATTTTTTTTTTTTTTTTGAACCAAGAGGAAGTTTAAGTTAACACTAGCAATTAAAGGTTACATGTGTATAATAATCGCTACTTACCGATCAAAAGTATCGTAATCAAAATCTGAGGTTACCAGGCTCACTTGCAGCAACTTGCATTCGCCTTGGAAAGAGGAGCCACGAAAAGTCCACAGTTCAACCTTTTCGTAAGGTCAACATGCGTACAAGAGGAGGAGAGAAACTCGAGTGGACGATTGGGGAGGTCGAGGGGAAGGGGGGATTAGGACCGGGAGGCCATGGAGGGATAGGGAGATGGAAAGGAACTAGAAGGTTGATGGGTTATGAAAGATGGATGGTAGGGATGTGATGGAAAAAGGAAGGGTAGAGGAAGGAAGAGTGTGTGATTAACTGACCTTTGTTGGGAGCTGTGCGTGATAAATGTAATACTGTTGTTAAAACATGACTCTCAACAGGCGACTACTGTAGACCCTCCAGGTGTCGAAATGGTGACGTAGGTAAAGCTATTTGATAAATATAAAGCGAGTGAGCTGAAACCAAGACTTTCGAAGCCTTGAATAATGAAAAAATGAATATATGTCAAATTTCACTGACATTCTGCTGATAGCTATTGCTACTTAAGTAACTTTCCTTCTTATATCTGGTTGGTATCCACCCCAATGGCTCTAAGACAGAGTAGGTTAATATAATGATGAAAAAAAGATAATTAGGAGAGTTCACGGCGTGGTATCAGGTTCTCAGATTCAAGCAATACAGAGTGGATGCAAATAGCACCAGCGGCCCCACGACTAGAGTAACTATGAAGGTGACAGGGGAGAGGGCGAGGTGAAGGGTCCATGTAAATCTGAATGACATAAATACGGTGCGAGATCAGAGGAGTGTGGAAACAAAAAGTAGCACAGAAGAAGGGAGAATACTCTGATCCATCCAGTTATTCATATTCTGATATATGTTGGGTAACTTTGAAACTTAATTTGAATACCTACTTTTTTTTTATTGTTCACTGTCAAATAATATGGTTAAGGTTTCAAATATCCTACTCACTTTTGCATTTTTGCAGCAATGTTTTTGTGTAAGAAAAAGAAGAAAATTTCCTAACTTATCAAGACTGAGTCATTTGTATAATTATTTCTGTATCGTCCAACACTTCACTCTCTCTACAATATACAGTATAGTATTCATGGTACAACGAAAATTAGAGTCGTATTCATATTCTAAGCACATTGTCATATTCAGGGAGTTCTAAAAAGAAACGTAATGAAGGACGATACCGGCATGATTTAGTCATCTATATCTCTGTCACTCTCAGCCGCCTTCTGACAAGAGCAAGAGTTACCTACCGTCCCGAGAGCCACCATTAGCACATTCCCATTTGGGCCACCTCATGTCCATTGGAGCGTAATCTTATCCGCCGTCTCGTCATCTAATATGCCCACGCCATCATCGGGGGCATCCTCGTCTTCTGAAACACCCCGGTCATCACTAGACACTACGATTCGTTTTCTCAGATTTAAAAGATTCATGATAATTTTTAAAACAATGAAGATAGACACTGCATGGCCTTTCTGTGTCGTACCTGACTGCACTCAGTAATGCTGGATACAAGCGAGTCAGATTTAATGCCAATAACCGTAAACACCCTCAAAATGACCAGGAATTTGGGGGCTAGTCTACATCGTCCTAAAAGTCTTAATAATACGATACTGGAAACAAAATCTTTACCCTGTTTTAAGGGTCATATCTATGTCACTGGGTCATATCTATGCAGACTGGGACATAAGTCCCGAGAATGCACGAGACATCCTGGCAGGGCTATCGTCAGAGGTGCCGTAACATCGTGAACTCGTGAAGGACGTATGAAGGAGCCCAGGACGCTACCTACCACCCTTGGAATGTAATACTAGTAGGTAGTTAGCTCAAGGTTTGCATTAAAGTTTTTTCTTACTCCAAAGGTTGTGGAGGAGGAAGAGGAGGATAAAGGAAGTTCGAGACAACCCGTTGCTTATCAACGGCTTGTCTCGTTCCAGAAAACCCTTAGGCATGACTGCAAGTGTTATGAATTTTTTTATGAGTACCTATGTTATTATCTGTTTATGCTTTGAGCCTCTGGGTTTCATAGAGCCAAATCCTGCGTAGTGGGGCTGCTTACTTATGCTAGGATTGTTACACTTTGCCTTAACTTTTATTCAATATCTCATATGCAGTACCATCATTGTATACTAGTTAATAAAGTTTTTTGATCATCGTCAGGCTCACTGAGCCCTGTTGACTCGTTAATGTTTGAACAATTTAATCAATACGAGACATATTTTTCTCGCTGTATAATGCTGTCTGCTGGTAGCAAGAATTCTTACAATATGTTATCATGCAGGTAAAAAGACACCATTCAGCGAAGTTTTGTTACTACGCTACTGTTGTACATGCATGTATGGCAATAATGCCAACCTATTTATATGCATGCATGTATTTTACGAGTATTAGAGTCTTAGTGCAGTTCAAATTAGTAAAAAAAAAAAAGTCAGTGCTGTAGTCAGTGTTGTAATGTCTGCAGTTTACGAACTGATCACAAACCAATGAGAACAAAGCAAGGACAACCAAGTGCGAGCATGCTTTTGTCAAGGATCCATAATTTAATGTGAGGGTGGGATAATTTTGACCTTGACTTGACCAAAAAATTAGGATCATACTTAAGTTATGGTAAGAAATACAAGGGATTCTTATTAGGATCGTTATGGTCCTGGTCACTGTCTATCTTGTTTCATTCGTGGGTTATGCATACTTTTGTGGCTTTTATATTTTTCATCACCTTGATCATGAACTTTGACTTTTTCACCCCCCATTTTTATATTTATTCTCCTGTCAGTCCTTAATTATTATTTTATTTTTATTGTAGTTCTATTAAATGTTCTTTTATATTATCTTCTCATGCCACTGACCTTCACCTTTGACATTTTTCTCTCAGTATGTAATAATTTGTTCCTCAGTCTTCACTCCCAGCGTGGTGCAGTTCCATCCAAAGGTTTTCCATAATGATCCTAAGAGACTGGCAGACAAAGGTATCGAAAAATTACATAACCTCTAGCGCAGAGGTAGGAAGAAGCACTGGAACAGTACTCACTGTATTTGCCAGACCCTCCACTAGGCTCGACTGAACTACATAGAAATTATTTATTTCATATAGGCTGGATTACAGAAAGGAGTGAGGGAGGGCGAGTTGTTAAAACTATCCCCATCACATGTTAAACCGCACCGAGAGAGAGAGAGAGAGAGAGAGAGAGATTAGTTTTCTGCTACGGTATGCCAGAGGCCTAGAAGCTGAAAGTTATTCGCATTTGTTTGTGTTCATTTACTGTCGTTTTAGCCATATTTTCTATAAAATGTATATTTCATAAATCTTTAGGCCCTAAACACAGTTTTAACATGACAGGTCTAATATTACAATACAACATGCAGACTGCATTGGAGGGGCTACAAGAAGCTGGCTGGCACAAGTTAACATGAGTGAAACTCTCCTGGTTAATTTGTGTGATTCGGAGACATAGCCGATTATATGATTCGGAGACATAGCCGAATATAGGCAGACCATAGGGAGGCTCTGGCAGTAAAACATAACCGAACAAAAGTCTTGGATGCACTGCTTCTCTTGCCGTCAGAGCAGTTCACACACTCCTTGTGTCAGCCAGAGCTGCAAAATTTAAATGAGCGCAATGGGCCCATACGATGGAACTTGCCACATCTTAAAATTTACAGACACAGAATGATTGCAAAAACTGTTCTCGACAGGAAACTGGTACATACAACACTAATGCTAATGGTAATGCTAATGCCAGTGAAAGAAAAGCATTCGGGAGCGGAATGCTAATCCCCAGCCAGAATATGCTGTTGGCCAAGTCCAAGATTTTGGCCATAACTTGATATCCTGAATGTTTCTTGTTGATAGCTCATGCCGTTCAAGAAATATCATGTGCTAAAGGTGGATGATTAAAACTAGCTGACCTTTGGCAGCCATTTTGGTGAC
Organism: Coenobita brevimanus; assembly: GCF_032717465.1. Taxonomy (NCBI): domain Eukaryota; kingdom Metazoa; phylum Arthropoda; class Malacostraca; order Decapoda; family Coenobitidae; genus Coenobita; species Coenobita brevimanus. Next base: position 31,068,513 of record NC_136979.1, read on the forward strand.
GACCTTGACCCCGAGTCCCTATTTTCGAACTCGTCCAAGATTTTGGCCACATCTTGATACCCTGAAAGTTTGATGTTGATAGCTCATGCAGTTCATTAGATATAATGCTAAAGGCTGGCCATAAAAGCTAGTTGACCTTTGACAGCAATTTTGGTGACCTTGACTTTGACCCTAAGTGCCCATTCTTGAGCTCGTCCAAGATTTTGACCATATCTTGATACCCTGAAGGTTTCATGTTGCTACCTCAAGCCATTCATGAGATACAATGGGAACAGATACACACACACACACACACACACACACACACACACACACACACACACACTCTCTGAAATTGGGCGAATACATGCAATTTACGTCTTCATAAGAAAGAATAATAACGGTAATGATAATGATAATGATAATAATAATAATAATAATAATAATAATAATAATAATAATAATGATGATGATAATAAAAATAATAATTATTATTACTATTATTATTACCGTTGTTGTTGTTATTATTATGATTATAATAATGACTAGAACTCTGTAACTGACCTACGGACAGTCACTAGTCTCCATCTACTGTTTGTTAGTGGCTTTGACCCCACTGGGGAGATTTATATATATATATTTTTTCTGTTTCCAATGGTCTATCCCAGGACACATAACCCGGACCGTTCAGATTCATTGCACAGTCTTCGGTTCTCCTGGAAGCGTTGAGAGACTCTGAGGCTGGACTAATAATAATTAGCTAAGTAACTTATTGTGTTGCCACAATAAGGAAGCTTCGCCTTCTTTTTTTTTTTTTTTGATGAGGCCATCGCCTACCCTGAGGGGCATTAGGCCAAAATGAAATACAAATGCTGGAAACAACAATTGTAAAAGGCAGGAAACAAGGCGACTAATTTAGGAAGCCAGGCCATCAGGTAGCATGAAATAAAAGGCTCACAAATTTGCAAGATGTACCATCTCCCCCCTGACAATCAGGCTAAATGGGACAGCCTCACCCAGGTCGTCCACCCGAAGATTGCAGAGGGTCTTGTAGGTCGATACCCCGAGCTGGTATGACCGGGTGTGGGCACCAAGAGTCAGGAGGTGTTTGTAAGCAGGCGCATCAAGCCGAACTGCAGAGGCCTTGACTGGAGCGTGAGATGGGCTGCCCTTTGCAGCTGGAGGAGGGGAGGACTTCATGACACCCACCTCGGCCAAGGAGTCGGTCGATGCTTCCTCGGCCATAGAGGCAGAGTTTGAAGAGTCCTACCCCTCTTTAATCGCTGGCAACTGATGGCGGTCACCAGTAGGGTCATCAGCCTTGGCCATGGTCTTCTCCAGAGCCAAGTCAATATCCAAAGACGAGCAGGTGAGCTGATTCAGAGGGGTGTCGAGCCACAGTCTCTTCTAGGGTGTCTGTCGGGATGTGATAGGCTGCAGCGGTTGGGTCTTACACTTTTGACGGCAAGGGACAAAGACGCATGTCACAAACAAAACACTTCGGAATGACAAGGCGAGGTAGCCCATTTTCCTTAAAAATCTTGAGAACACACAGTGCCCCCTTGTCACTCCCACAGAAAGCCTTTGCCTTCACGATGCACATCTCGATGATGATGCTAACATCTCCAGGACTCCCGGGAACCCTGGCCCTATGTCCCTGGGCAGAGTAGTGCCGTCGTACATGGGTGGAACCCTGCATGGCTGGGCCACCCCGACACAGTAACATCCCTGGCCTCAGGACCCTTAGGAGTCCCAACGATGGCAAACTCCACTGCCTCATCATCCCCGAGAGATCACTGTAGATGCCGTGGATTTGTTGTACATCAGCACCATTGTCCTGGTGCTTGATGAACCCGCACTCCATCCTGCAATTGAACCAAACCAGTCCCCTTAATCGGTAACGCAGGCATGGTAATTCTATTAACCCCCTCTCAACGGGCCGTTGGCAAGAGCAGGAGAGTGCTGGGAATAATGGGTACCCCAGAACTGCTAAGCTCGAACCCTCTCCTCTTCAGCCTGCAGGGTTGATACTCTCCCGCCTCTCACTTCACCATATGGTAATGTATGTGCAATATAAACAAGATCTGAAGACCTTAAGGTAGATTCTTGTGTAACATCAACAAGGGAGACAAAGGTGTTGAATACACACGTATCAACTACTGTTTCTTACAATGACCTTTACCCCACTGGGGAGATTTGATTTTTGTTCTATCAGCAGTGGCCCATGCCAGGACACATAACTTCGGCCATTCAGATTGCTTGTGCAATCTCCGATTCTGCTGGAATCGTTGCGAGATTATGAGGCGAGAATAATAATAATACCAGTGAAAACAAGAGTCTGCATCTACATAGCAGGTGGATAATAATAATGATAAATAATACAGTAATAATAATAATAATAATAATAAGAAGAAGAAGAAAGAAGTAACTCACCACTCGCATGGTGAGCTATAATAATCATCATCATCATGATCGTCATCAACTCGCCTCCTTTTCCTACTTGCAATAATAATAATAATAACTAGCACTCCGTAATTGTCCTATGGACAGTCAGTAGCCTTAATCTACTGTTTCTTACAGTGACCTTGACACCACAGGAGAGATATGGATTTTTTTTTTCCATCAGCAATTGTCCAGGCCAGGACACATAACCTGGGCCCATCAGATTCCTGGCACAGTTTCCGGTAAACAAAGAACTCTCGCGAAACTCATAGGTCGAAGTAATAATTAGCACCAGTCGAGCAGGGCAGTACTCCCAAGGTGGATGGAAAGCTGATGATAGGGAGAGCTGGAGCTCCCGTTTCATCAGCCCTCGGAACTAGGTCCTGATCATCCCCCTTTGCTGAACTTTTTCAGTGTCTCAATAACACAGAGAGTAGGCCAGCATGCTCTCCAGTACAAGTTTCTCTAACTGTCAGCACCAAACTACATGCACATTACACACCACACTTCCTTTTCAAAATTTAAAAAGAAAAAATGGCATCGAATAACATAGCCTCGGAGTCCCCAGGGGGGGGGGACCATAAATGCCCCCACCTTCTGCCCCTCTCCCAGTGACGACTCAAGATGCCTGGAACCACTGTCTGACTCTCTTCTTCTTCATTTCTGCAACATTCGTGGCCTTTCCTCTAACTTTCGCTCTGCTGAGCACCACCTCTCCTTCTCTAAACCTCACCTTCTTTTTCTAACTGAGACTCAGCTGTCTGAGGCAACTGACAGCAGACCCTTTTCTGTATCCTCCTACTTTCTCTATACTCATTTCAAAGCTAAAGGTGGCTGTTGTGTATATATACGCAAAACCTTATCTTGCTCTCGTGTTCCTGAACTTGATGCTTCCGAATTCTCTACACTCTGGCTTCGGCTTTCCTGTCATTCTCTGACTAAATATATCTGTGCTGTTTACTTATCTCCTAATTCTACTGACTATCAAAAATTCTTTGACTATCTTACTTCTACGATGGAACACATTCTATCCATTTCTCCTTTCTCTGAAATCTCCATTCTAGGACATTTCAATGTTCACCACCACCTTTGGCTCTTCTCTCCTTTCACTGATCCACCTGGTGAACAAGCCTACACCTTTTCTATCCTTAATGACCTACAGCAGCTTGTACAGCACCCTACCCATATCCCTGATCACCTTGGAGAGAGTTCCAACATACTTGACCTCTTCCTTACAACTAATCCTTCTGCTTACACAGTTAATCTTTTCTCTCCATTGGGCTCCTCTGATCACAACCTTATCACTTTAACCTGTCCTATCGCTCCAGTACGGCCTGCGGACCCTCCAAAGAAACGTCGTCTGTGGCACTTTGGAGCTGCAGACTGGGAGGCCCTCAGGCAGTACTTCTTTGATTTTCCCTGGAATGATTATTGCTTCCATGGCCGGGAGCCATCTGGGTGTGCCTTGCGCATTACAGAGGTTATTCTTTCGGGCATGGCAGCATACATTCCTTTCTCATATCCTTTGACTAATGCACGAAATCCTTGGTTTAATCACGCTTGTTCTAATGCTGTCCGCAACAAGGAGAGGGCCTATAAAAGGTACCGGAGCCATCCCACCCCTGAATCACATCTTTTATACGTTTCTGCCCAGAATCGTGCTAAGTCTGTTCTTCGCTCTGCTAAAAATAATTTCATCCGTACTAAGTGCTCTCAACTCTCTAACTCGAATTCTTCCCGCTCCTTCTGGCACCTTGCCAAAAACCTTTCTAACAACTTTACCTCATCATCCTTCCCTCCTCTTTTCTACTCTGATGGCTCTGTAGCTATTTCTTCTACTGATAAAGCAGATCTCTTTGCTCAAACTTTCTCCTCCAATTCCACCTTAGACGATTCCGGTGCTGTTCCTCCATCACTTCCCCCCTCTGACTTCTTCATGGCTGACATTAAAATTTCTTCAGCTGATGTATTTTCTGCTGTCACAGGCCTCAATACTAACAAGGCATATGGGCCTGATGGGGTCCCTCCTGTTGTTCTCAAGAACTGTGCTTCTGTGCTTACACCCTGCCTAGGCAAACTCTTTTGCCTTTGTCTGTCAACTTGTACCTTTCCTTCTTGCTGGAATTTTGCTCTCATTCAGCCAGTCCCAAAGAAGAGTGACCATTCCCAACCCTCTAACAATCGTCCAATTGCATTAACATCTTGTATCTCAAAAGTTTTCGAGTCTGTTCTTAATAGAAAAATTTTAAAGCATCTTTCCTATCACAACCTTCTTTCTGATCGTCAGTATGGGTTTCGTCAGGGACGCTTCACCAGCGATCTTCTCACCTATCTTTCAGACTCCTGGTCATCCTCCTTTCGGGACTTTGGCGAAAGCTTTACTATTGCACTTGACATCTCTAAGGCTTTCGATCGAGTCTGGCATAAATCTTTAATTTCCAAACTGCCCTCTTACGGTTTCTATCCTTCTATCTGTGCCTTCATCTCTAGCTTCCTTTCTGGTCGTTCTATAGCCACTGTTGTAGACGGCCATCGTTCTTCTAGATCTATTAACAGTGGTGTTCCTCAGGCCTCAGTCCTATCACCAACTCTATTCCTTTTATTCATCAATGACCTTCTAAGCTGTACATCTAACCCTATCCACTCATACGCTGATGACTCCACCCTTCACCTTTCCATTCGATTCCCGCAACGTCCATCTCAGCAGTTACTTCAACAAACAAGGGATGAGGGTATGGCACACCTAATGTCTGACTTGGCTCATATCTCTGACTGGGGTAAAAATAATCTTGCTGTTTTTAATGCATCAAAGACTCAGTTTTTGCACCTATCAACCCGACAAAATCTTCCACAGGTATACCCACTAATGTTTGATAATATTCAGCTTAATCCTGCATCATCCTTGAACATGCTTGGGGTTTCATTTACTCGGGACTTGTCTTGGAATGATCATATTGCATCTCTTGTAAATTCTGCTTCCAAGAGATTGGGTGTGCTAAGCCGACTCCGTTCCTTCTTTACCCCTGCACAATTGTTGACTCTATACAGGGGTTTTATCCGCCCCTGTGTAGAGTACGGCTCTCATGTGTGGGGAGGCTCCCCACATACAGCTCTTCTCAATAGGGTGGAGTCAAAGGCTTTTCGCCTCATTAACTCTCCTCCTCTTACTGACTCCCTTCAACCTTTGTCTCTTCGCTGCACTGTTGCATCTTTATCTCTTTTCTATCGCTACTTCAATGATCACTGCTCCTCTGAACTGTCTGCATGCATTCCTCCACCCCTACGACGAGCACGTAGCACCCGTCTAGCAGCAAACTCTCATCCCTTTTCTGTCCAACTCTCTGATGCAAGAGTTAACCGTTACTCCCAGTCCTTCATTTATGCAACAGATCAACTCTGGAACTGTCTCCCTCTGTATTTCCTATTTCCTATGATCTCCAGTTTTTCAAACGCAGTGTGTCCAGGCATCTGGAAATGATCGGATCTTGAATTTGGCTCTCTCTTATATTTTGTTTTTCTCTTGGAATGAAATAGTTTTGCAGGCTCGTTGCCTTTAGTTCCTTCTTCCTCACAATAAAAAAAAAAAAAAAAAAAATACCCTGCAGCCACAAAAAGAAAGCTTCACCATGAAGCACATCAGGTATTTGTATTATAAACAAGATCTGAAGACCCTAAGGTAACTTCTTGTGAAACATCAACATGGGATCTGAAGAGTAGACAAAGGTGTCGAAGAACACATGTGTCTGCTACTGTTTCTTACAATGACCTTTACCCCACTGGGGAGATTTGTCTTTTTCTTTCTGTTAGCAATGGCCCATGGCAAGACAAAACCTGGGCCCTGCAGATTCCTTGTGCAGTCTCCGGTTCTCCTGGAATCATTGGGAGACTCTAAGGCAAGAATAATTATAATTATAATACCAGCAAATATAATACTCTCCATCGCCGTAGTATGTGAAGACTAATAATTCATCATTCATTCATTGCCAGACGCCATGTATCCCGGACGGGGTGGCCAAGGGCTTAGAGTTAATTGTTTTACAGGGAGGGGCACTAATCCTCCACCAACCCCACTTGACGTAGGGATGCCAACAGCATCTGGTGTTCCCAGGCGGTCACCCATCCAAGTACTAACCAGACCCAACGTTGCTTAACTTCGCTGATCGAACGGGAAGCGGTGTACTCAACGTGGTATAGCCGTTGGCTAATAATAATAATAATAATAATAATAAGAAGAAGAAGAAGAAGAAGAAGAAGAATGTGTGTGTGTGTGTGCGCTCTAGTTTCACAACCTGATTTTAAAGTAAGAAAAGGTAAACCATTGAAACGTGAGACTGTTCATAATTGATCTAAAATTTAAATTCTGTGACAGTGACATTTTATTCATTGCTTCTCATATGGAAGGAAATAATTAATCTAGAAAGCAATATCAAACAAAAGATCAAAACACATCTTGTGATCTATGGCGCACAAGGTAGGGCCCATAAGCCTTGCTCCACCCTTCATGGATGACAGATTACCGCCCACGATGCTCTTAATATTACGAACAGAGGAGGAGGCACCGGAGGAGTTTCAGTCACTCAACTACTGAAGAAACTTGGAATATTTGGGCCTTCAAAGACACTGGATTATTACATTGCTGAATAATGAAGCATATGTATGTTGGTGCTCTTCTGTTATGGAAATGAATCTGAATCGGTAAGTGATCATAAGCTGGGCACTTACTCTATAATATATATATATATATATATATATATATATATATATATATATATATATATATAAATATATATATATATATATATATATATATCGGAACCTCTGTGGTACAATCGTTGAGTGTGCGTTTCGCACGCTGGTGGACGCGGGTTCGTCTCCCACCAGAGATGTAAAAACTTTGGGAAGCGTTCACCAAGCCACTGACTGCTTTGGCGGACATAAGGGGTGCTGTGCTTGAACCAGTGTCGCATACTAGTATGCTTGCACCCAGTTGGCTTAATGCGGGTCTATTACACTTGGTTCACAAACTATACACACATCCAAAGCCACTACAATCACACTCACAAACACTTCTCACCCTACATACAGTCTCTACCAGAGAGCCTAAGCCACTTGGTGAAGATACATTGGCTGTATCGTCCCTGCTTCGGTAAGGATAGGCCAGTTTTACAGTGGACCTCAACGTTGGGCACGGCAAACGGAAATTAACCTCCACAACGAAAATCCGCAATCCAAAATAAATTACCTTCCGCAACGGGAAATCCGCAAACTTCTTGAGATTTGCGATTCCGCAAATGCAAACACAAACCATTTTATCCCTTTAGGTACCACAGCATCAGCTTCATTTTACTCTGGATACCATTAGGTGATGTTATTAAGTTTAGGATGATATTTTTCATAATCAAGGGGTTAAATATCATCTGTAGATACTCATCCACTAGAACTATATCTTTATTTATTCTGACTAACAATAGGTGACTTTATAAAGTTTGGAAACTGTCTGTAGTACTGAAATGGATTTATAAAATTACATTTATAGTAAAACATAAAAATATGCAGTAATCCCCCACATTAAGACAGTTATGTTCCAAACCCTCCAAATGGGAGTAAACTGTAGCACCAGTCGATCAGGGTAGTACTCCCAAGGTGGATGGAAAGCTGATGACAGGGAGAGCTGGAGCTCCCGTTTCTTCAGCCCTCAGGACTAGCTCCTGACCATCCCCCTTTGCTGAACTTTTTCAGTGTTTCAGAAACACAGAGAGTAGGCCAGCATGCTCTCCAGTACAAGTTCCTCTCACTGTCAACACCAAACTACATGCATAGTACACACTACACTTCCTATTCAAAATTAGCAAAATGGCGTCCCAATAACAAGCCTCGCAGTCCCCGGTGGGGTGGGGGGGCCATAAATGCTCCCACCATCTGCCCCTCTCCCGGTGAAAATCCAGCGAGATGCCTGAAACCACTGTCTGACTCACTTCTTCATTTCAACTTTCACAGCCTTTCTCTAACTTTCCCTCTGTTGAGCACCAGCTCTCCTCCTCTAAACCTCATCTTCTCTTCTTAACTGAGACTCAGCTGTCTGAGGCGACTGCTAGCAAACCCTTCTTTGTATCCTCCTACTTTCTCTATACTCATTTCAAAGCGCTGTGCATAGACACGCAACGATATATCTTGCTCTGGTATTTCTGAACTTGAATCTTCCAATTTCTCTACTCACTGGCTTCGGCTTTCCTGTCATTCTCTGACTAAATATATCTTCGCTCTTTACTTATCCTTTAATTCTACTCTATGAAAAATTCTTCGACTATCTTACTTCTACAATGGAACACATTTTATCCATTTCTCCTTTCTCTGAAATCTCCATTCTAGGAGATTTAGATGTTCACTGCCACCTTTGGTTCTGCTCTCCACCTGGTGAACATGCCTACATCTTCTCTATCCTTAATGACCTAGAGCAGCTTGTACAGCACCCTACTTGGATAGTTCCAACATATTTGACCTCTTCTTTGCAACTAATCCTTCTGCTTAGGCTGTTAATCTCCTCCGATCACAACCTTATCACTCTAATCTGTCCTATCGCTCTGGTACAGCTTGTGGATCCTCCAAGGAAATGTCAGTTGTGGCACTTTGGAGCCGCTAATTGAGAGGCCCTCAGGCAGTACTTCATTCATTTTCCCTGGAATGATTATTGCTTCCAAGGCCGAGAGCCATCTGAGTGTGCCTTGCACATTATGGAGGTTATTCTCTCGGGCACGGAAGCCTACATTCCTTTCTCATATCCTTTGACTAATGCAAAAAAAAATTGATTTATTCACGCTTGTTCTAATGCTGTCCACAACAAGAAGGCCTACAAAAGGTACCGGAGCCAACCCACTCCTGAATCTCATCTCTTTTATGCTTCTGCCCGGAATCGTGCTAAATCTGTTCTTCGCTCTGCTAAAAATAATTTCATTCTTACTAAATGCTCGGAACTCTCCAACTCGAATTCTACCCACTCCTTCTGGCACATGCAAAAATTTTTTCCTATGAACTTTACCCCATCATCTTTCCCTCCCCCTTTCCATCCTAATGGCTGTATAACTCTTTCTTCTACTGTTAAAGCAGAACTCTTCGATCATACTTTCTCCAATTCCACCTTAGACGATTCTGGTGCTGTTCCTCCATCACCTTCCCCTTCTGACTTCCTCATGGCTGACAGTAAAATTTCTTCAGCTGATGTATTCTCTGCCATCACTAGTCTCAATACTAACAAGGCTTATGGGCATGATGGGTCCCTCCTGTTGTCCTCAAGAGCTGTGCTTCTGTGCTTACACCCTGCCTAGGTAAACTCTTTCGCCTTTGTCCATCAACTTGAATTTTTTCTTCTTGCTGGAAGTTTGCTCTTTTTCCTAAAGATGGATGACCATTTCCAACCCTCTATCTATCACCCAAATGCTTTAACATCCTGTCTTTCAATAGTTTTTGAGTAGACTCAAAAACTATTGAAAGGCAGGATTTTAAAACATCTTTCCTGTCACAACCTTCTTTCTGATCGTCAGTATGGGTTCCGTCAGGGACACTCCACTAGCGATCTTCTCACCTACAGTTCATACTCCTGGTCGTCGTCCTCTCAGGGCTTTGGCGAAAGCTTTGCCATTGCACCTGACATCTCAAATGCTTTTGATCGAATCTGGCATAAATCTTTAATGTCTAAACTGCCCACTTACGGTTTCTATCCTTCAATCTGTGCTTTTTTTTTTTCTAGCGTCCTTTCTTGTCGTTCTAGAGCTGCTGCTGTAGATGGCCACTATTCTTCCCCTAGAGCTATAAATAGCGGTGTTCCTTAGGGCTGTATCCTATCACCAAGTCTCTCTTTGGTCATCAATGACCTACTAAGCAGTACAACTAACCCCCTCCACTCATGTGCTGATGACTTCACCCTTCACCTTTCCATTCGTTTCCCACAGAGTCCATCTCAGCAGTTACTTCAGCAAACAAGGGATGAGGCTATGGCACACCTAATGTCTAACTTGGCCCATATCTTTGACTGAAGTAAAAGCAATCTTGTAGTTTTTAAAGCATCCGAAACTCAGTTCTTACATCTGTCAACCCGACAGAATCTTCCACTGGAGTACCCTCTAATTTTCAACAAAATCCATCTTAGTCCTGTATCATCCTTTAAACATACCTGGGGTTTCATTTTCTCAGGATTTATCTTGGAAAGGACATAATATCCCTCTCGTAAAATCTGCTTCCAAGAGATTAGGTGTGCTAAGCCGACTCCATGCCTTCTTTATCCCTGCACAATTGTTGACTTTATACACGGGTTATATTCGCCCCTGTGTAGAGTACAACTCTCATGTGTCGGGAGGCTCCACATACAGCTCTTCTTAACAAGGTGGAGTCAAAAGTTTTTCGTCTCATCAACCCTCCTCCTCTTACTGGCTCCCTTCAACCTCTGTATCTTTGGTGTACTGTTGCATCTTTATCTCTTTTCTATCGCTACTTCAATGGTCACTGCTCGTCTGAACTGTCTGCTTGCATCCCTCCTCTACTATGGCAGGCGTGTATCACCCGTCTAGCAACAAACTCTCATCCATTTTCTGTCCAACACTCTAATGCAAGAGTTAACCATTACTCTTAGTCTTTCATGTATGCAACAGGTCAACTCTGAAACTGTCTCCCGCTGTCTGTATTTCCTACAGCCTTCGTTCTCCAGTCTTTCAAATGCAGTGTGCCCAGGCGTCTCAAAATGAGCGGATGTTGAATTTGACTCTCTTGTCTTGTTTTTGCTTTAGCTTTCTTTTCTTGGAGGGAACAATTTGCAGGCTGTTAGCATTTTGTTCTTTCTTTCTTGCATTAAAAAAAAAAATCGCAAATTCTTGAGATTCGCTAATTCATGACGCCTTCCTGAAAAAGACATTTACCGGTAATTGCGAAGCCTTTGAACCACTGATACTTTTATGCAGTACTCATATCTTGTTAAATCTGTTTCCCCTTTGTCAACTGCGCCAACTCTTGTGTGGTTTATCTGCGTAATGGTGGAAGGGACTGTCCTAAATGTTTGACTAAACCTAACCTAATTTAACTGTGCCTAATAACCTAACAAAACTTAACCTACCCTACAGTTGGGAACTGGAAAACAACATCTACCTTTGAGTATACAGTAAGTTTCTTCTCTTGTGTCGGAAACAAACACTCGTAGGTATGGCTTAACGGCTTAATCCCTCAATGGCCGAGGCTTCAGAAATTTGTGTGCTCCCTGGCTTGCCTCTGAACGATTTTTTAAGAGATCTAAAATCAATTTATTTTCCTTAAAGATGTGAAGAGAATAGTCTGGTGCGCCTAGCAATGCGTTTTGTAGCTTCCTAAACCCATCCTGTGATTCGCTATGATTCGTGGAAAAATTCATAAAAGTACGCTGCATGTGCCATATGGCCGAAAAAATCTGAGACCTAACTGCTTGGGATGATATCACCGTAGAAACATACCATTGACCTTCGTTCCCTTCCCATAATTGTTCAGTTGTTTATAGCTCACGTTAACATCACTGACACCGGGTTGTTCAGCGCCGGGGGTTATGAAGGGGTTAATGGAATTCATTACTGTTTGCATCAACACTCTCCCTTTCACATATACACACAATAAAGAACAAAAGAGAGAACACTAAATGTACGTTTTCCCATACCAAATAAATTCATATTCCTCCAGTTGTTCTGTATTTATCCGATTTTTTTTTTTTTAGGAAGAACTCGCTAATTAGTAGTCGTTAATTATGAGCTGATAATTATGGAGTTCTGCAGTATTCTAAATACTATTACACTAGTGTATTAGACTGTTTTTACTACCAAACATGGGTAAATCATTCACTTTTGTAGATAAATGAGTTTTTATTACACCTCACAGCTCGCACTTGACGATTTGACACTGGTCCACCTCTGTTCCTCAGCTCTAACCTCTTCAGTCATCACTCCTCAGTCACACTCAGACTCCTCCAACCACTCACACAACTCCATCTTGACCAGGTCCATGTTGCCCATCATAAAAACAAACTGCTCAAAGTTCTCAGAGGTCAGGGTGGTTTGCGGGCAGTTTTGCGTTTGTGAAGGTACTTCCACAAAAGAAAAATCCGCAAATTTGCATAAAATTTGTCGCAAACGCACATCCGCAAACAAAGTCACGCTTCTGCAGTTGCGGAATTTGCGGTTTGCGGAGGTGATGGCGGAAGTGCCCAGCTCTGATATATATATATATATATATATATATATATATATATATATATATATATATATATATATATATATATATATATATATATATATATATATATATATGAACTGTTAAATAATTAACATTTCCCTTTAAATGCATGATCATCATGAACCGAACATATCTTTTGCTGGTGTAACATTCAGCACTATAATTACTGGATATACCAAGTTAACCTTAACTCCTCATGCAGTTTAACCATTAGTCCACACCTACCACCTGCATCCTTCACACCATCACATTTCTTTCCGCTTCACTTCTACATTTCCGCACCTCTTTCCAGAATAACTTCCTGTTTTCAGAGTAGTTCGCATTCATTTTTCCTCCCAGATCATCATTTACCTCCTTCTTTTTCCTCTTCACTAGTCTCTTTACGTGCTTCTTGCTCTCGATATATTCAGTAATTTATTTCAACTGAACCCCTATCCTGTAACCACTTTAGCCACCTCTTCCTTTTTTCCTCCACTGCTCTCTCAACCTCCTCATCCCACCAAGCTGTACCCTTCTTTTTTGTTGATACTCTTGCAACACCACACACCACTTTGGCATTCCTAGCTAAGCAATCTCTATATGCATCCCACAGGCTGTCCAGATCCAATTTATTCCAGTTCACTTATTCTAACTCGTCCTCTACTTTGGTCCTGTAATCATCTGCCATTTCTTTGATCCTCAGCTTCTCAACTTTCAGTCTTTCTCCCTGACTGCTCCTCTTTCTTTTCATCTACTGTACCTCACTCCTCTCAGCTTGATCTTGCATACCACGATCATATGATCTGACAGACCTCCATATCGTCCTCTCTCAGCCCTCGTATGATCAGCAACCATTCCCATCATCGACCTCTCTAAGAGCATGTAATCAATCAGGCTTCTTTCCACACGATTCCCGTTTCCTCTATACCATGTATATTTATGTGCATCTTTGTGTTTGAAATACGTATTACAAATGCACAACCTCCTCTCCTGACACATATCCTTTAGTCTATTCCCATTATCATTTTCTCCTGGTACTCCTTAAGAACCCATGGCAGTCGTTTAAGAAAATAAATTTACAGTAGGAAAATTGGAGAGCAAATGATCTCATTTGTGCTAGGTAGATTTAAATGCTCATTCTATGAAAGATATTGCTTGTAACACTAACATTTAATCCCTGAAACATTTTATCATAAAAATTATACAATCTCTAGGATATCCCCGGCAATCATGTAGTTTATGGTCATATGCTTAAACAAAAATGTTATGCCACAACAGCAGACTCCATCACTGTGGCTTAGGATTTGACTAGAAATCTTGACAGTTCCATAACAGCAACTTCATAATTCAGCTACAATTCACATTCTTTGTGTTTTCGAAACTGTGAAGAACTTGCTTTTCATCCCTATATCTTCATGCATTTAAAAAATGTATTTTTCGTACTTGTTTCACTGATTTTTAAAAGTGTACATATTAGAAAGTTATGATGGTTTTGTAAGTTACTCAACTCAGAAGAGCATCATAGTAGTGAAGAAGCTAATGAATCTCTAAATAACCCCTGCGCTCTCTAAATGTCTTTTCTGATCTGAATAACATCGCCTGGAGATAATTACAAAAAAAGAATTCACAGAGCGCAAAAACAGCTGTTTGCAATCCGTGGAGGCTGAATTTTTGCCCTTGCCCCGAGTCCTTCCTCTAACCAATTGTTATCAAACTTGAAAGATTTCAACTTTGCATGGCCCTCAGTCCTTCATTTATTTTGCTCTAAATTGGATTTTTAAATAATTTAGATGGCCTTGTCCTATGGCCTTGGCCTTTGACATATTGTTCTCGAAATACTGTCAATCATTTTTGCTTGACCTTAACCACTTTCAATTAATTTTATTAGAGTTGAATAATATATTTTTGAGGTAAGGAGCTCATTACTGAACCTTAACCCCTGCATCAAGTCTTATCAAAATCGGATCGAAATCTTAAAAACTGACTTTTTCCCGAACTATATCTCATAATATCTTGTGGAATATCTGTCGCCGTACCCAGTAGTGAATAAAACTCCTTTGTAAAAAAAAAAAAAAAATGATCAATTTTGCCATTTTAGAGCTACGCCGTTTGATGAACGATAAAGAAGAAGAAGAAGAAGAAGAAGAAGAGGAGGAGGAGGAGGAGGAGGAGGAGGAGGAGGAGGAGGAGGAGGAAGAGGAGGAGGAAAAGAAGGGGAAGAAGGAAGAGGAGGAGGAGGAGGAGGAGGTGGAGACGAAGAAAAAGAAGAAGAAAATAAGCAATGGGCGAAGAAATTGTGTTTATTACCGATTGTGTTTAAAAGTTTTAACGTTTTGTTTTGGGGACTGTTTTGGTTACAGAAGAGCTTGGGGATCATGCTTAGATGTTTATGCAAATATAAAGCCTGTTTGGGGGGTCAAGGTTAGATGTTTATAAAGATGTAAAACATCTTTGTTAGGGAGTTATGAAGGATTTGTTTGTTAACACTAAAGGGGCGCGTCATGGCCATGTATGAGTAACCAACCTGAAGTTTTGTATTGACCCATCTTTGAGGTAGGACTGAGAACAGCCGACCTTGTGAAAACAGCCTAGGGGTGACACTGGGCAAGACACACATAGTAAACTCTCTACCTATGTCTTAAAGACTGCATGAAAAGGAAGAATTCAGCTTCACTCCGTAGGTGTAAAACCTTAAGCACCTCAATAAACCGTACAGTGGAAATAAGGAGTTTTTATGAGATCACCTGAAATCCTGAGAGTAACTCTGCGAGCCCACATCTCACATTTTGGTGGCAGCGAGGTCAAGAACATGCCTTATTTCAAGCCTGTTTACCGTCGAATCCAGCAGCCTATATACCAGCCGTCTGCCATCTGTCACCAACAAAGTCTGACATCAATAAGCCTACGCGTCATCTAAATCAGCTTGTCAATAAGTCTATCTGCTACCAAGCCCGTCAGTAAGACTGCCTGCCATTAAATCAGTCTGCTGCAAGCTGTCTGTCGTTATCCGTCGCCAACTAAGCCTGCCTGTCTTCCAAATCAGCGTGTTAATAAGTGCATATGTTGCCCAAATCGTCAGGAAGACTGCCTGCTGCTAAAACTGTCTGCCTTCGCCACCCCTGCTGTCAGCTGCAAGCCACCTGTCATTAAATTGTCCCGGCCAACGATCCTGCTGATTGCCAAACCATCAGTCATCCGGTGACCTGAAACGTGCCTCTTCACCCCCCACCAGCTATCAGTAGCAGCTATCTCCACGCCCTCCAGATGTCATATAAATAGGTGGGATTAAGAGCCATTCAGTAAAAAAGTTCCTTCTGTTATCTCCGGACCAATAATCTTAGTACATTATATTCTTTTCTTTCTTCTCAGACACCATTTAATTACTGAACTAAAAACAACTACTCTATTCTTTTATTACTATTTTCATCCACATGGACACTCTATTTGTAAATATCATATATATATATATATATATGGACACTCTATTTTAAATATCATATATATATATATATATATATATATATATATATATATATATATATATATATATATATATATATATATATATCCCCTTTTTTGTTAACTGTTACTGTGCAAAAAAAGTCGCAAGAACTGCACGGTCAGGGTTTATATATATATATATATATATATATATATATATATATTACAAGTAAAGTCTGGCACATCTAAATTACCACGAGTTTCAATCGATTGATAATGATCAATTAATTTTATAAAATATATGTTAAGTTATGACAGCTTCAAGCTCCAACCCTCTATATTATTAGTGGTAGTTTCCTCGTGGGATCTCATTAGGTGTTTCCAGTTTCAAGAGGATCTGACATCAGTTTTCTGGGCCACGTAGAAGGAGTGCCGTAGCAGCTTTTTTTTTTTTCTTTTTCTTTAATAATTTCTTTTCCCCACTTTCCCTTGCCTCTTATCTCCGTCCGTCCAAGCCCTCCTCCTCCTCCCCGGAATAATGTCTCCTTAAGAGGGCCATTATCGTCGCAGGGTAAAGAGCCTCCCTTAACCCTCACATTATTATAAGATATGATAATAACAAATTACTGTAATAGTGACTACAAAGATAAAAATATTATTAACTAGAAGCTATTGAGATAAGATTATTGCTAAAGTAACAACAACAACAACAATAACAACAACTACTACTACTACTACTTCTACTACTACTACTACTACTGCTACTACTACTACCACAGCACTGCTGCTGCTGCTGCTGCTGCTGCTGCTACTACTACTACTACTACTACTACTACTACTACTACTACTACTGCTGCTGCTGCTGCTGCTGCTGCTGCTAACACAACCACCACTACTGCTACTGCAAATTACACCAGCAGCAGCAGCAGCAGCAGTAGTCGTAGTAGTAGTAGTATAATTAATAATAATAATAATAATAATAATAATAATAATAATAATAATAATAATAATAATAATAATAATGAGCAAAAAGGGAAATATCTCAGAGAGAGCAACACCCAAGTCCACTAGTTGTTCAAAGCTCTGAACTTTAGACTTACCCTGTGACCGTGATCGTTGATTGACTACTCTCAAAATTGAATGAGGTCCTTCATGCCTGACCATCAACCCTTTCGCCAGGTTGTTTAAATCGGAATAAAACTGAGTTAACCCACCCCCGTCACCTTAACCCTGAACCTTTATCTCTGACCTTAACCACTGACTGTTCTCAATATCGAATGCCTTTATCGTAGCCTTTCCCTGAAGTATTCATTTTTTTTTTTTTTCTAATTCGGATTAAAACTGACTAAGTCGACATTGTCATGTGAACTTGACCTTTGATCTGTTCTTCTATAATAGGTCAGTAGGTCAAACATTTGGCTGATCCTCAACCGTTTCACCACGTTTGGTCGAATTCAGGTAGAAACTGCTCTATTTTGTTCTTACATAGGCACACGGATCGAGCTCAGATCTCGCCCTCTGGCCTTGACCTTTGGCTGATTATATTCAAATTCCAAATCCTTTGCTTTCGCATTTCCCCCAATCCTTCCACAAAGGTTTGCCTTAAAAAAAAAATGTTTAGGTTGACTTGGCTGGTTTAAACTTCTGTCAAACTCCTTGACCTATTGTTCCATTTGTAATAGGTCATTCACTTGGCTAACCGTCAACCCTTTCAAAAATTGGTAAGTATCCAACAAAAACAGTTTGAATTATTTTGCTCTCTCTCTCTCTCTCTCTCTCTCTCTCTCTCTCTCTCTCTCTCTCTCTCTCTCTCTCTCTCTCTCACACACACACACACACACACACACACGTCAGGCAAAACATAACCGCTTTTGCGTGACTCTTTCCCATGGCGGATAGAGGTCTAGGGTCGGTGGTGAGCATACAATAGTCCGCCTGGATTAGCACCTATGAGGATTTTTTTTTTCATCTAAGTCCTTCCATGGAGCAGGGTAATCTACTACGGAAGATATGGACTACGGTAACCTAGCCTCGGGTCCTCGTACAGTACCTAAAGGGAAACATAGAACTGGCTGTTTCCGTTCTGCATAATAATAATAATAATAATAATAATAATAATAATAACAACAACAATAATAACAATATTAACAACAACAATGATAATAATAATAATACAGTCGCGGCGCACGACTCTGAGGTTGTCATTATTATGCCCTGGCAACCAACTCGTCAACAGTATGTCCAATTTCGTATATAATATGATACACGCGTGATTCGTGTACAATATGTTCATGTTTAATAATATTTGTGTATAATAGTAAGATTCATGTATAGCCTATGTTCGTGTATAATAATATGATTCGCGTAAAATATGATACGAAACCGGACGCAGTGTTGCCAAGTAGGTTGCCGGTATTCGATAATGACGACCTCAGAGTCGTGCGCTGTGACTATACCACTACTGCTGCTACTAATAATTATAATACTAATACTAATACTAATACTAATACTAATAATAAAAGTAATAATAATAATAATAACAATATTACTACCACTGCTACTACTACTGCTGCTACTACTACTACTACTAATAATAATAATAATAATTATAATAACTAGAATTCTGAAATTACCGAAGCAATGGTCGAAGAACTCCACATTCCGGATGAAAATACTTTAGTTATCACTGTAGACCTAGTATTAAGGGACTTTTGGTATAACTAATATTTTTTACGGATTTTGACCTGCGGCCTTGAGATCAAGGTCAAGGTCATTCATACAATGAAGATCATGTTCACTTATGACCCACTACATTTCCACCGAGTTAGGTCAAAATCGGCCAAATACTTTCCGATTTAGCACTTTCAGGCATGAGCCGGCCATTTTGATTTTCCTCTGTTTCAAAAAGTATTTGTTGAATCTCAATATCATTACCCACCTGCACTAGTATATGTTGACGACTACATACCGGAACATTTCATAAGCAATCGATTCAGTAGTTTTTGCTGCACAGAGAGCAAATACAGAAAAAAAAAAAAAAAAAAAAAAAAAAATAGAGGCGCTAGCGCGGGGCTAGTGGTAGGGGGCAAAAAAAAAAAAAAAAGTGCCAAAAGAAGCCTGCTACCAAGATACATCACTCCTGAAAGTTTCAAGTCTTAATCTCGATTGCTCTTGGAATTCCAGCCTTCTAGATCTTGTCCTCTCCTCTCCAGCTCCCCCCCAAAAAAAAAAGAGAATATCTATAATATCATAAGAACTGAACAGAATATGGAGTTCTTAATAATAACAATCATCATCATCATCATCCGAATCTTCTTTCCCACCCTAGGCCAGGGTGAGGAGTTGCAACGTCCAGACAGCCTAAGTTCACCCAGTTCCATGGGCCACGCTTCCATTCACTTATCTTTCAAGCCCACGGAATCCTGGCTTCATCAGGTTGGCCAAAAAAAAATTAACGTTCTGTAGCTTCACATATACCTATCTGATAGAGTCAGTCTGAATGCTCTATCGTTAAAAAAGCATGCCAAACACCTGGTTATGCACTTCTCCGCACAAAATTCATCCAGTCAGCTCGGCCTCTTGTCAGTCACTTAGCCTCGCTCAAGGTCTAAAGAATACAACAGATCATACCGCGACCGGACGAAAACGCGTCTTCGCGCATGACGTCACGCAGCCAGCAGTGGTGCTGGCTTGCTCAGTTCTCTTAAGGTCATCGTGCTGTTCACAACTATTCAATGCCTACTAACTGTGCAGTATTCGGGTGTTATGAAGACTCTGGAATGAAGGTTAATGGTATCAGCTTCTTATGATTACCAAGAAATGAAGAAGTTCGTCATAATGGGACACATTTGGGTAAAAGACATCTTTAACCCAGGTACAGCGCGAGTATGCCGTCGTCATTTTGAGCAAAGAGCATGTAAAAGGTCACTCAAATACGAACTGCTGGACATACCAATACCTCTAAATCGAAGAAGACTAGAGGATGTTGCACTTCCAACACTAATTTTACCAAATTCTAAAGGCAAGGATGTGACTCACGACTGAAAAAAAAAAAAAACAAAAAACAAAGGGATATTTTTTAATAAGGTAGTTTCCAACAGTTACCCATGAAAATATCAAATGGGTGGACATATTCACTAAATTTTTCTTTAAATAACTCTTCAAGTCTGTCTATCCATTCATCTTTCTATTTATCTATCTATCAATCCCTCTATCTAATATGTACTGATTTTATATTGCATGAGTTTCGGAGGAAATCTCTCTCTCTCTCTCTCTCTCTCTCTCTCTCTCTCTCTCTCTCTCTCTCATTATACATTGACATGTATACAATGCTATGCAGACATATGTAGGTATGCAATACAAAAAATTCGTGTGCATAATGGGGGCTAATAAATATCCACAATTTTTCTTGCAAGAACTATTCTATACAAACCTTTCTATCTACCTGTCTATCTGTCTAATATATACTGATTTTATACTGTATATAAATAGTGAGAGAGAGATATATATACTGATTTTATACTGTATATAAATAGTGAGAGAGAGAGAGAGAGACAGACAGAGAGAGAGAGAGAGAGAGAGACTGAACAGGCCTAGATATACGGCAGTGTCAAAGGACACTGGGGAATTGCATCAGGTCAGAAGGAACACCTCACATACTCTCTCTCTCTCTCTCTCTCTCTCTCTCTCTCTCTCTCTCTAATTTTAGAGAGAGACACACACACACACACACACACACACACACACACACACACACACACACACACACACACACAGAGAATCGGTAGAGAGGGGGCCTGCAGTCCTAACGGATCCAGATTCAAATCCCGGCTGGAACAGGGAACAGTTTAAGGATTCGAATTTCCTAAAAAGCAGACTTTTCTGATCTACCAGATGACCTGGCAATATGTCCTAAATAAAAGCACCCCCGCTAATACCAGTACACCAGTCCTGTATGAGACAGCCCTAGCAGGTATTCAATATGGATGGTGGGTGTTAGTGCCGAAATGGTGACATGTGGAGATGTAGGAGGACTACTGGGCCACACGGACTTGGGAATAGGCCCCGAAGCCTTTGTCCAGAGTCGGACACGTAAAATATATATATATATATATATATATATATATATATATATATATATATATATATATATATATAGAGAGAGAGAGAGAGAGAGAGAGAGAGAGAGAGAGAGAGAGAGAGAGAGAATATACAGCAAATTCAGTACGGTACATTAGACAGACAGAGAGATAAACGGAGTAATAAATAGATACATACATAAGTTTGTATAGAAAATTTATTGCACGAAATATAGAATTTTTTCTATTGTATATCCATATGTAGCAACATAATATTACATACATGTAAATATATACTTAGAGAGAGAGAGAGAGAGAGAGAGAGAGAGAGAGATCCTTCTTCTTTGGTACCCTTGTCTTATTTTAGTTGATTAGACACACCTTGTTATCTTTGTCGTGCTCTAGTAGTTTAGCTACACTTTGTGTAAGTTCCCTCAATATGAGTTCTTGAGGGCAGATGGTGAAAGAGATAATGACAGCAACTGGGTAGAATTTATAAGCAGGCAGGCAGGAAAATTAATAGTACCAAGTGATTAGTTTCAGAAACAATTGAGAGTGATGGAAAATCTGTTTCAGTGTTGCCATGGGAACCAGTTAAAGCCAGGAAAGGTAGCCACGAAAATTCTTACAAAAGATATTTGTAAATATGCTGCTTTGCCTTCAGATATTGTTCAGTACTTTGTCTGTTGCCCTATGTTTATCAGAATGCACATTCTAAACAACTGTAAAATCTCAAGGCAATAAAACAAAAATGTGAAAAATCTAGTAAATTAGAGGGCAATAGTATGCATTTTTTATTTTTACCAATACAATGTTAAGAAACCGGAGCTGTCAGTGAAGGCTTGGGAGTGTGTACGCCACAGAAAATGGAGCAGACAGGAGAAGTAAGGGTAAGGGAGAGAGGGGATAAGGGACAGATAGGTCGCATGACGTCACGCCACCTGCGAGCGGTTGAACCTGATATTCTTTAGACCTTGGCCTTGCCAACGTCCATACCTCTCTTCCTCACACTCTCATCCACCTTATCCCTCCACGTTCTTCTTGGCCTACCTCGCCTTCTACCTTCCTCAAATTCACTCAGGTATACCTTTTTCATCACCATATTGTCATCCATTCTCTCCATTTGACCAAACCATCTCAGTACACTCTTTGATTCTGGTGTCCACAGACTTCCTCACTCCGGATCTTCCAAGAATAACAATATTCCGTATCCTATCCACACTCTGTACTCCCCATACATTCCTCAGCAGTCCCATCTCCACTGTTCCTCCTCTTGACTTTTTTATTTTCTTGTCACGCCATAGTGACATAGTGTATGTTAAGGTTGGCACTAACACTCCTTCATGTAAGCCTCGCACGGCTGTGACACTCAAACCTTTGTTTTATATCAAGGACTTCATAGCACCAGTTACTTTCCTTCCTTGTGTCACTCTGCTTTCCACTTCTGCACATTTTCCTCTCTTTTCTGTCACTGTACCCAGGTATTTGAACTCTCTCACCAGTCCCGGTCTCCCTCCCTTCACTGTAACATCACACTGGGAGTCACCTTCTCTCTCTCGATTACCATCACTTTACTCTTCACGTTTACATTCAAAGCACGACGCTCACAGACATCTACAAAATTCTGGACTAGTCTTCCAAGCTCTTGACTGGTATTTGCAAGTAGCATTGCATCATCAACATCATACAACTAATCTGAGATATTCCATCCATCACCATTCATTACCATCGCCTCCCCGCTCTCCATTACTCGTGTTTTTACATTATATATATATATATATATATATATATATATATATATATATATATATATATATATATATATATATATATATATATATATATATTGTCGCACGCCCACATTTATCGTGAACCAATCACTTAGATGCCCATTTACCCTTACACATGCCTCACTACTATCACAAAAGCTCTTGACGGCACCTAGCAGCTTACCATCTTCACTGTACATGCGTAAAACCTTCCACAGTCCTTTTCTGCCTACTTTGTCGTATGCCTTTTCCAGATCCATAAGTGCCGCAAACACCTTATAATCTTTGTCACATGCCTTTTCCCTTATCTGTCTTACTGGAAATATGCGATCCACACATGACACATCTCATATACCATAGCAGTTGCTGTGTGTGTGTGTGTGTGTGTGTGTGTGTGTGTGTGTGTGTGTGTGTGTGTGTGTGTGTGTGTGTGTGTGTGTGTGTGTGTGTGCATATTGGGCAGCCGAAACTTCACATTCAAGTCGCACCAAAATTGGCACAAAAACCACACAAAAAATCGCTGACGTGAAAAAACTTGGTTCCATCACGATTGAAAATCTTTTACTATATTTAATGAGCGATCACAATTTGACCAAAAAACGCTGCTCCCGAAGCCCGGCATAGGATCTCCGTAGATTTTTTTTTGCCCAGAGGTAGATCTAAAATAAACAGTACCAATAGCCGTGTGTCTGTAGGTGTACTTTGGACTTACGTTTGGACAACTTGGGTTCCATTCCCGAAGCTGCAAAATAACACGATCAGTTGGTTAGCTGCAAAAAATCCAAGTGACAACATTACACTAAAACAGCACATAAACGCGAGAGCCCTCCGCAGGAGCAAGCGAGAGGGGCCCGAAGGGCCCACGAGCACTTGTTCTCTGCCACTCCTAAAGCCATCCTGTTCGTTACTCACTTGGACTTCTGATTTCTCTCTCATACTTTCTCTATAATCTTTCTTCCATATGCCTTCCCTACCACACTCAACAGACTTATGCCACGATATTTCTTGCATTACTTCGCCCACCTTTACTTTTGTAAAAGGGTACAATCACTGCCTTTTTTCACTCCACTGGCACAGTTTCACTCATCCATGCTTCCAACAAGCACTTCATTCCTCTCTCTCCACTACACTTGATCATCTCTACCGCATCAACCCCAACTGCTTTCCCATTTTTCAGCCACTTCACAGCGTTCTTCACCTTTAGTGTCACGTTTCCTGGCACTGCATTCCTTCTCTGCACACACCCCAAAACCATTCGTATTAACAGTCGCTTTGCTCTCCCATTCACATTCACTGGACTTTCACAATATTCTTTCCATCTCGTTCTTACTTCATCCTCATGGGTTTATAATCTACCACTTACATCCTTCACACTTTCACATTTCTTTCAGCTGTCACATCTACACTTCCTTTTCTTATAATTTTCTTTCCTGTTTATAACTAGAAAATTGCTAATTAGGATTTTTTGTAGTATTAAAAGCTTTTTGTCCATAGCTGTTAAGATGGTTCCTAATAGTTGTTGCTTCTTGCTGAATCCATCATCCTGAGAGAGAGTGATGTGGGAGGTGATATTCTTTAAAACTAATGATGTGGGATTGTTGGGTAGTTTTCCTGGTTCAAGTATGGGGATGAGGGTTACTTTCGTCCAGATATTAAGGATATCGTTGCGAAACCAGAAGTTGAGAACTGTAGTAAGGGCATTTGTTACTATCAGGCCAACATGTTTTAAGTGGATGTTCGAAATCTTATCAGGACCGACTGCTTTGGATTGTGTGTGTGTGTGTGTGTGTGTGTGTGTGTGTGTGTGTGTGTGTGTGTGTGTGTGTGTGTGTGTGTGTGTGTGTGTGTGTGTGTGTGTGTGTGTGTGTGTGTGTGTTTTATTTTTTATTCTTTGATTAATTACTCGCCTTACTGAATGGTAAATAGAGCTGGAGTTTGTGTGTTTTATTTGATATATATATATATATATATATATATATATATATATATATATATATATATATATATATATATATATATATATATATATATATATATCTCAGTTTTGAAGGTCTGTGTTTTTATGACTTATTGATGCATAGTATTTTATTAGGTTGTCTGCTTGAACCTTCTTGCTGGGAAGGGTCTGCCATTCTTTCGTAAGACTTTTTGAGTTGGTGAAGAGAGTTTTCAATGTGAACAGCATATTTCTTAGTGACTTCCATAATTTGCTGCTGTTTGTATTATGATCGAAGGAGTCCACAGTTTTCCAAGTTGTCTGGCTTAAGTTGATTTATAGCGCTACTAAAGTACAAAAATATGGCTTAACCCTTGCCGAGCTGCAGACCTCATACGAGGCACAGCGATGGTCTGTTCGGGCCAAGCTGTAAGTCGCATAGTAGGTAATATTAATGTTGGTTACAAACCACTGACTAATGGATGGTACATATAAGCTACCTTATAAAGAATCAGCGAGGCAGAGATTAACGCAATTATTTTGTCCTAATATCCCCGACAACGCCTGAACTACATTGTGTTTATTTTACTTTACCTTCATAACCTGATTTATTGTTTCGGTCGCTGTTTTCCCATATAGCACCATTAAACACTAAACAAACTTTTTCTGTGGTAGTTGTATACGGCCTTCGTGGATTTGGAGAAGGCATATGATAGGGTGGACAGACAAAGATTATGGAAAGTATTACGAATATATGGAGTAAATGTGAAGTTGCTGAATGCGTATATATGAGGATGCTAAGGCTGCAGTGCGTGTGGATAGTGAACTGAGTGAATTTTTCTATTTGAAGGTTGGATTAAAACAGGGATGTGTCATGTCTCCATGGTTGTTCAATCTGTATATGGATTGAGTTATAAAAGAGATGCAAGGTAGGGCAGTGGATGTTGGAGCGGCCCTAATAGTAGAGGGCCGTGTGTAGAAACTCCCTGTACTATTGTTTGCAGATGACACTGTTGTTAAGGGAAGACGAAGGGGAGCTGCAAGGTTTGGTGAATGAGTTTGTAAGAGTGTGTAGGAAACTGAGTGTGTAAGAAACGGAATTTAAAGGTGAATTTATGGAAGAGTAATGATATGGTCTTCGAGAGAAATGAAGTTACCGAATGTACCAAGGTGTTGGATGAGGAGGAAATGGAAAATGTGAGTGCGATTAAGTACTTGGGTAATGTGAAGAGTAGAGATGGAAGTTTAGAGGGTGACCTGCTTGAAAGGGTACAACAAGGAAGAAAGATTGCTGGTTCGTTGAAAGCAGTAATAAGAAACAGGGAACTGAGCAAGGAATTGAAGAGATACTGCATGACAGTATTGTGATACGACCCTAACGTATGGACGTGAAGCTTGGACTTGTTGAAGGGACACAAGTCTAGCGTGAGAGTAGTGGAAATGAATTATTTGAGAGGAGCATGTGGAGTCACATGGAGAGACAGACTGACAAATGAGGAAGTGAAGGAGCGTTGTGGTGTGGATGTGGATGTGATAGAAAATGTTAGGAGAAACACACTGAGGTGGACTGGCCATGTGGAAAGAATGGAGAGCGAGAGACTGACAAGGAGAGTGCATGTGAGTGAGGAGGAGCGGTGGAGAGGGAGGAGGAGGCCAAAGGTGAGATGGAGGGGTGGAATGGAGAGGTATATGAGAGAGGGGTGTGTGAGGCGGGAGCAAGTTAGTGCAATAGCGGAGGACAGGACGACATGGAGGCGATTTGTTTGTGGCCACCCCTTATGGGATTAAGGCGTCTGGCAATAGATAGATAGGTAGTGACTGCACTCACTTTGCAGGCTTCTGCTTCTTCGTAAGGACACAGTCTCAGCTTACTTTACTGAAGCAGAAATGGAAAAGAGAAAGAAAGTAAATCTAGACATTAATAGAGATTTCTGCAAACAATACTCGAGTCTTTTCTAAAAACATATATATATATATATATATATATATATATATAGATAGATAGATAGATAGATATATAGATAGATCATCTCATCAGCCGTCTGAGTGTCCACTGCAGGACCGGCCTATCCCTACCGAAGTGGGTACGATACAGTCAATGCTTAGGCTGTCTGGTAGAGACTGTATGTAGGGTGAGAAGTGCTTGTAAGTGTAACTGTTGTGTGAGGAGTGGCTCTGGATGTGTGTGTAGTCTGTGAACCAAGTGTAATCGGCCCGTGCAAGCTGACTGGGTGCAAACATACTTTATAGTATGCGACACTGATTCAAGCACAGCACCCCTTGTATCCGCCAATGCAGTACGTGGCATGAAGAACGCTCCCAAAGTTTATTACGCTGGCGGTGCGCGAACCCTCGTTCTTCATTGTACGAAAACGCACACTTTACCACTGTACCACAGAGGCTCCATCCATCCATATATATATATATATATATATATATATATATATATATATATATATATATATATATATATATGTATGCTTGCACCCAGTCGGCTTAAGGTGGGCCGATTACACTTGGTTCACAGACTACACACACATCCAAAGCCAATACAACACTACAATCACACTCACAAGCACTTCTCACCCTACATACAGTCTCTACCAGACAGCCTAAGCCACTGGGTAGAGATACACTGGCTGTATCGTCCCTGCTTCTGTAGGGATAGGCCGGTCCTGCAATGGACCTCAACGGCTGATGATAATGATGATGATATATATATATATATATATATATATATATATATATATATATATATATATATATATATATATCCATCATCCAATCCTACGTTACCCCATGAGGAGCGTAGGAGCCCGGGGCTAGGCAGTTGGTCCTGACATTTAAGATGAATGCATTCATTGTCCTCACAAATTCACCTTGACTCTTTTCATTCTCTTTGATATCCTTTCCTGCCAACCATTTAGAACATTTCCATTTTAATTCACCTTAATTCTTGCATACTTCAGAATCATGTCATTCTTTCGCCTTTCACTTTATGTTTATCATATCCCACAGTTCAGCTTCTGTTTTATAAAGTGACATCTTGCCAACGACAGAATAATCTCTGGTACTCGTAATCAAATACTCTTCGTTTGCTTCAGTACATCATTTTGTTTTTCAATGTCGAATTTCAGCTACATAATGGCTGCATTTAATTCTGCTTCGTGTGCGTGACTTCTTTCTGTCATTTTGGCAGTAGGCCACTGTCTCCTTTTAACTTGTTAGTACTTGCACAAAACTCTATTTCTACTTCTAGTATGACTTTACAGCCAGACGATTTACTCTCTCTCTCTCTCTCTCTCTCTCTCTCTCTCTCTCTCTCTCTCTCTCTCTCTCTCTCTCTCTCTCTCTTCAGTGATGTGTACTTTCGACTGGCTTCTCACAGTTCAATGCTCGTGTCAACATTCAGCCTACTACGTGTCGTCAGGTGCAGGAGAGGAATGTCTTACGTCGTGACGCGATGTAAAAGAGCAACACTTTTACCAGTTATGCAGACGCCCGAAACTCCCCCCCAGTCCCTCGAAAGGAGGATGGAGGGCTGCAAAATGAGGCTAACTTCAGCCTGCATTCCATCAAGTTCACGTTTCAGGTGAGCCTGGGATTGCCACTACTTCTACTGCTACTGCTACTACTACTAATGATGATGATGATGATAATAATAATGATAATAATAATAATAATAATAATAATAATAATAATAATAATAATAATAACAATAATAATGTGAAGAAGAAGAAGAAGAAGAAGAAGAAAAAGAAGAGAAAAGAACAACAACAGCAACAACAATAATAAAAATAGAAATAATAATAATAATAAAAATAATAATATTAATAATAATAATAATAATAATAATAATAATAATAATAATAATAATGCGTGTAATCACATTACTTACTAAAAGTGTTTTGTAAGTTACTATAAATTCATAGAATTAGAAAGATTCCGTAGTTAATATTTTTATTCCGCAGCTGTGTATCCCTTCCGCCACATGGTATCTCTCTGTTGATGAAATAAAAAAAATCTAGCGTCAGCCCCAATGCAGACATGATGGACGTCCTAGGATTAATGGGGTCCAAGGATTGGGCCTGTCGAATCAGCTAGTTTTCCTTCAGAATGCATTCACATTATTGCTCCATCCCACAGTGCTCTAGCCACTACATAAAGCATATAAAAGGGCATTTACTTTCATACATGGAACGCAGTATTCACTATATTCTCGAAGAATCTCTGAGTAAGTTGTCTTTCTTATTTCTTATAATAGTATTGTATGAACTCAATCGTTTGCGAATTAATACTGTTTTATTCAGGCGGGCCAAAGGCAGCCCAAACCCAGTTTAGTTCCACTGGAAACTACCAAGGAAAAAAATAACTTGCCTAACAAAGACTTATGTTTCTGTCACTTACTTGTTGCCACAGGTGCTCTATACTCAGTTCATGAGCGATAGCTACAGAAAATTTCTGTGGCCGGGGAATGTTGTCACCTGGAGAGGTAGTTGCTCAAATGACTACTGTAGGTGTGTGGGAATTGTTGAGGAACTGCATGGATTAGGCGAAATACATGATTACGTTTTAGTAAACAAGCCAATAGTATGTACAGTCACTAATAAAAGAAAAGACCCCCCCTGCGTTAGAGGCAATATATCCCGGGGTATTCAGTGTTGGTAACAGTGTATTTGACGTCAGCCATATGGGGGGATGAGGAGGGGTGTTTGAGAGGAGGGCGGAGTTAATCTACACGAAACACTGCTTCAATCCACATTTCGAGTCAAACATACATTATATCTGACTTGTTATCAAGGCATATGTATGTAACCCATCACATTTGAAAAAGTTTATCATTAGCTGAATAAAATCGTCAGCCGGGGGCAGGAATAAGATGCAAATGAAACCCCCGGCCTCTAGGGTTAAATGAATGGGCTCGACACATTTAGAATGAACTTTGAATGAACTTCCCTCAAACGCAGCTTCACACCGCCACACCTGACGTCATTTACAGTGTTACCAGGACCGATATCATATTGGTTGAAAGGTGTCTTGGCCGGAGGGGTCGTTTCTTTTATGAGTGACTGTACGTCTAGCACAGTGTTTGAGTATGATTGTACTTATCGTAAGTGAAACAGTGGGTATGAGAGAGAGAGAGAGAGAGAGAGAGAGAGAGAGAGACTTCCACAAGTACATTAGTAAAACAATGGAATACCAATGAAAGCCAACGGGAGCAGTCTTTTGGGTTCTTAAACTCTCTCTGGAAGTGGATAGACTAAGTGCAGAGAGAGAGAGAGAGAGAGAGAGAGAGAGAGAGAGAGAGAGACTGCATGTACATGTGTGTGATCGTGTTTTGCAGAAATAATTATGATTCTTTTTAAAGCTATGTATCATGGTACAAAAAAATGAATTTTGTTTTGTGGGAGCAAATGTGTTTGTGGCAAAGAGGTAATGGTAGTGAGTTCGTTCTTCTGATAGCCTATAATAAATTCGAATCCCATATATAAAGAGATCTTATTACCTTCGCCTGGGGGGTTTGTTAGTCCCTGTTTGCTAGCCCATACCTCGGCCTTGGCGGAGTATGCGTTCTCTGAATGCGCTTGTTACGACAACTTGTGTTGTTGTAAAGCTTTTGAGCTCTTCCACATGACCACCGACAAACTATAAAAAAATACTTGTTGCCAGTATACTTCGAGTAAGAGACTGTCCAGTCTCAAGTAATTCTTTGGGCAATCATTACCCAAGCTGGCTACATAAGCCACATTCTACATCAACAACCGTCAGCGCTTAAGGGAAGCATAGGTATTCCCAGGTGTTACGTGTCATTCCTTTACTCAAAGTTAGATAAATATATAAATAAAAAATCATGTACATCAGCCCTCGGGACCAGTTCCTGACCATCCCCCTTTGCTGAACTTTTTCAATGTTTCAGTAATAGAGAGAGTAGGCCAGCATGCTCTCCAATACAAATTTCTCTAACTGTCAACACCAGTCTACATGCACAGTACACATTACACTTCCTTTTCAAATTTAAAATAAATGGCACAGTATAACCAGGCCTCGGAGTCCCAAGGGGGAGGGGGACCATAAATGCCCCCATCCGCCCCTCTCCCGGTGACGACTCAGCGAGATGCCTAGAACCACTCTCTGACTCATTTCTTCTTCATTTCTGCAACATTCGCGGCCTTTCCTCAGATTTTCTCTCTGTCCAGCACCATCTCTCCTCCTCAAAACCTCACCTTCTCTTCCTGACGGAGACTCAGCTGTCTGAGGCAACTGACAGCAAACCCATTTCTGTTTCCTCCTACTTTCTCTATATTCATTTCAAAGCCAAAAGTGGCTGTTGTGTATATGTACGCAACGACCTATCTTGCTCTCGTGTTCCTGAACTTGATTCTTCTGAATTCTCGACTCTCTGGTTTCGGCTTTCCTCTCATTCACTGACTAAATATATCTGTGCTGTTTACTTATCTCCTGATTCTACTGACTATGAAAAATTCTTCGACTATCTTACTTCTACGATGGAACACATTCTATCCATTTCTCCTTTCTCTGAAATCTCCATTCTAGGAGATTTCAGTGTTCACCACCACCTTTGGCTCTCCTCTCTGTTCACTGATCCACCTGGTGAACAAATCTACATCTTTTCTACTTTTAATGACCTAGAGCAGCTTGTACAGGACCCAACCCATATCCCTGATCGCCTTGGAGAGAGCTCCAACATACTTGATCTCTTGCTTACAACTAATCCTTCTGCTTATGCTGTTAATCTTTCCTCTCCATTGGGTTCCTCCGATCACAATCTTATTACCTTGACCTGTCCTACCGCTCAGGTGGGGCCTGTGAACCCCCCAAAGAAACGTCGACTGTGGCACTTTGGAGCTGTGAATTGAGAGGCCCTCAGGCACTATTGCTTTGATATTCCCTGGAGTGATTATTGCTTCCATGGCCGGGAGATTTCTGAGTGTGCTTTGTGCATTATGGAGGTTATTCTCTCAGGCATGGAAGCATACATTCCCTTCTAATATCCTTTGACTAATGCAAGAAAGCCTTGGTTTAATCTCGCTTGTTCTAATGTGTCCGCAACAAGGAAAGAGCCTATAAAAGATACTAGAACCCACCCACCCCTGAATCACATCTTGTTTATGTTTTTGCCCTGAATCGTGCTAAGTCTGTTCTTCGCTCTGCTAAAAATAATTTAATCCATACTAAATGCTCTCAACTCTCCAACTCGAATTCTTCCCGCTCCTTCTGGCACATTGCCAAAAACCTTTCTAACAAGTTTCCCTCATCATCCTTCCCTCTTCTTTTCTACTCTGATGGCTCTGTAGCTATTTCTTCTGCTGATAAAGCAGATCTCTTTGCTCAGACTTTCTCTTCCAAATCCACCTTAGGTGATTCCAGTGCTGTTCCTCCATCACTTCCCCCCTCTGACTTCCTCATGGCTGACATCAAAATGTCTTCAGCTGATGTATTTTCTGCCATCACTGGCCTTAATACTAACAAGGCATATGGGCCTGATGGAGTCCCTCCTGTTTTCCTCAGGAACTGTGCTTCTGTGCTTACACCCTGCCTAAGTAAACTTTTTCACCTTTGTCTTTCAATTTGCACCTTTCCTTCTTGCTGGAAGTTTGCTCCCATTCACCCAGTCCCAAAGAAGGGTGAACATTCCCAACCCTCTAACTATCGTCCAATTGCTTTAACATCCTGTGTCTCAAAAGTTTTCGAGTCAATTCTTAACAGAAAAATTTTGTAGCATCTTTCATAACACAACCTTTCTGATCATCAGTATGGGTTCCGTCTGGGACGCTCCACTGGCAATCTTCTCACCTAGCTTTCAGACTCCTATTTATCCTCCTTTCAGGGCTTTGGCGAAAGCTTTGTCATTGCACCTGCCATCTCAAAGGCTTTCGATCGAATCTGGCATAAATCTTTAATTATCAAACTTCCCTACTACGGTTTCTATCCTTCTATCTGTTCCTTCATCTATAGCTTCCCCTCTGGTCGTTCTATAGCTGCTGTTGTAAACGGCCACTGTTTGCCTATATCTATCAACAGTGGTGTTCCTCAGGGCTCTGTCCTATCACCAACTCTCTTCCCTTTATTCATCAGTGACCTAAGTTGTACGTCTAACCCTATCCGCTCATACACTGATGATTGTACCCTTCCCTTTGCATTCGGTTCCCGCAACGTCCATCTCAGCAGTTACTTCAACAAACAAGGGATGAGACTATGACACACCTAATGTCTGACTTGGCTTGTATCACCGACTGCGGTAAAATAAATCTTGTTGTTTTTAATGCATCAAAGACTAAGTTCTTACACCTATCAATATGAAAAAATCTTCCACAGGAATACCCATTAATGTTTAATAATATCCAGCTCAATCCTGCATTACCCTTAAACATACTTGAGGTTTCATTCTCTCGGGACTTATCTTGGAAAAATCATATTATATCTCTCGTAAAATCTGCTTTCAAGAGATTAGGTGTGCTAAGCCGACTGAATACATTCTTTACCCCTGCACAGTTGTTGATTTTATACACGGGTTTTAGTCGCCCCTGTGTAGAATAAAACTCTCATGTGAGGGGAGGCTTCCCACATACAGCTCTTCTCAATAGTGTGGAGTCAAAGGCCTTTTGCCTCGTTAACTCTCCTCCTCTTACTAGCTTCCTTCAACCTCTGTCTCTTTGCCGCACTGTTGCATCTTTATCTCTTTTCTGTAGCTACTTCAGTGGTCATTGCTCCTCTGAACTGTCTGCTTGCATCCTTCCACCTTTATGACGGGCACGTAGCACCCGTCTAGCAACAAACTCTCATGCCTTTTCTGTCCAGCTCTCTAATGCAGGAGCTGATAGTTAATCCCAGTCCTTCATTTACGCAACAGGTCAGCTCTGGAATCGTCTCCCTCTGTCTGTATTTCCTACCTCCTATGATCTCCAGTCTTTCAAACGCAGTGTGTCCAGGCAGCTCGAAATGAACAGGTCATGAATTTGGCTCTCTCTTTTTCAGCAGCAGCAGCAGCAGTTGAGGTCCACTGCAGGACCGACCTATCCCTACCGAAGCATGGACGATACAGCCTATGTATCTCTACCAAGTGGCTTAGGCTGTCTGGTAGAGATTGTATGTAGGGTGAGAAGTGCTTGTAAGTGTGACTGTTGTAGTGTGGTGGCTTTGGATGTGTGTGTAGTCTGTGAACCAAGTGTAATCGGCCCACGCAAGCCGACTGGGTGCAAGCATACTTTACAGTATGCGACACTGGTTCAACCACAGAACCCCTGGTGTCCGCCAAAGCAGTACATGGCCGGGAGAATGCGTCCAAAGTTTATTACCCTGGCGGGGCGCGAACCCTCGCTCCCCAGTGTACGAAAATGCATACTTTACCACAGAGGCTCCATATATATATATATATATAATATTAATTCATAAGTTAGCTACGTTAAAAAACAAAAATTTAAAACAAGAACTAACGATATACATCCAGAAAAGTAGGCTACGTGCCCTAGTGATCTCCCATATGTTAATGCGAAAAAAAAAAAAAAAAAAACAGGGCTTGATTCACCAGGAGCGTGGCTAACATATGGCAGTAACTCACGACCTGGATTACCCGTTCTAAGAAAAAAAAGAGATGTCAATGATTTCACGGATTTTTAGTACTCTGATCCAAATGATGCATGTGCGCCTTAATAATCATTCCTTACTCGTTTTCATCTTCGCTGCGAAGCCTTAAAAATTACATGCCTCTAAT
Source organism: Coenobita brevimanus (assembly GCF_032717465.1). NCBI lineage: Eukaryota > Metazoa > Arthropoda > Malacostraca > Decapoda > Coenobitidae > Coenobita > Coenobita brevimanus. The sequence continues at coordinate 31,103,109 of NC_136979.1, forward strand.
ACCCACAAGGGCTTTTGGAGCGAGGAATGTTATAGTTAGAGGTGTGGTGTTCAGTATTATGATGATGATGACGTGTAAAGAAAGAGCGGTTAAGGTGTGCTAGTATGAGAGGATAATTTATGTGTATTTAAAATGAAAAAGAAGTTAACATGGCTGCGATTCTTTGAGAGAGAGAGAGAGAGAGTAGTGAACAAGGAGGGGGGTGAGATCTGAGTGTCGGGTGTCGGTTGCCTGTGCCTTCACTACACACTCAAGGCACACTCGTTTGCCGTCACTACCTGTTTTTTACCAACAATATTTCGTGAGCGAAGATTTAGTTAACACTCGCGTTCCAGTGACTCATTCTCTGCTGAAATTCATCATATGACACCAGCCAAAACAATACTAGAGCTGTGCCTACCATGGAACGGTTGATGGGACCACTATGAACACTCTGGCTCTTGTTATTCACTCTTCATTGTGTAAAGTTGATTAGTGTCTGCTGGATCAAAATGCAAGAGAAAACGCGGCCATGAAAGGACTAACAAAAATATTCGCTTGAATTGAGGAAGAGTTAATATTTCTGAGTCGCTTGCTAATAATATTAAAAAGTAATGGCAATATATCTTATATATCAATATATTGCCAGAAGCCTTAATCCCGTAAGGGGTGGCCATAAACAAATCGCCTCCATGTCACCCGGTCCCCCGACATTTCAATGTCCTGATCCCAGCTCACACCCCCATCTCTCTTATACCTCTCCACTCCATCCCTCCATCTTATCCTTTGCCTCCCCTTCCCTCTCTCCCCTCTCAACCTCGCTCACACACGCTCTCCACGTTTGTCTCTCGCTCTCCTTTCTCTCCACATGATCAAATCACCTCAGTGTATCTCTCCAAACACAGTCTATCACATCCACATCCACACCACAACTCTCCTTCGCTTCCCCATTTGTCAGTCTGTCTCTACATGTAACTCTACATGCTCTTCTTAAATAACTCATTTCCACTGCTCTTACTCTTGACTTGTGTCCTTCCAACAAGGTCCAAGCTTCATTTCCATAAGTTAGAGATGGTATGACAATACTGTCATGCTGCGACTTTTTTAGTTCAATGCTCATTTCCTTGTTTCCTATCACTATTTTCAAAGAACCAGCAACTTTTCTTCCATGTTGTACCCTTTCAAGCTCTTCACCCTCCAAATTTCCATCCCTACTCATCACACCAGCTAAGTACTTAAATGCACTCACATTTTCCATGTCCTCATCATCCATCCGCACTGTACATACAATGGCTTCATTCCTCTCGAAGGCCATAACTTTACTCTTCCCTACATTCACCTTTAGATTCCTTTTCTTACACACTTCCAAACTCATTCGCCAAGCCTCGCAATTCCCCTTCGTCTTCATTTAACTGTATCATCTGCAAACAATAGTACAGGGTGTTTCCAAACGTTGCCCCCTCTCATTAGGGCCGCTCCAACATCCATTGCCCTACCTTGTATCTCTATAATAACCCCATCCATATACAGACTGAACATCCATGGAGACATGACACATCCCTGTTTCAATCCAACATTCAGACAGAAAAATTCACTCAATTCACTATCCACATGCATTGCAGCCTTAGCCCCCTCATACATACTCTTCACGGCATTCAGCAACTTCCCATCTACTCCGTATATACTTAACATTTTCCAGATTCCTTGTCTATCCTCCCTGTCATATGCTTTCTCCAAATCAGTGAAAGCTGTATACAACTTCTTTCACTTCTCAAGAAACTTTTCCACTATAGACCAATGCAACCTCTTCTCTTCCTACAACCTTCCTTTTCTTCACCAACTAATTCCTCTGTTATTTCCTTAATTCTGTCAATAAGTATCCTACAATACACTTTTCCCGTTACACTAAGGAGACAAATGCCCCTACGATAACCACACACTTCTTTTTCCCTTTTTCCTCCGGACGGGGGTATTATTATACCTAACTTCCAATCATCCGGGACTCTACCTTCCTCCCAGGCCAATCTGTGTCATAAAGACTTTGTAGTTACTTGTAGAGAAGTATATTTTAGACTTGTGGTCGAGCGGCTTTTATATCTTGTAGTAGTTTCCCCACCAGATGTCATGTAGTGACGGGAGAGGTAAAGAATAGTATGGGACTATTTTTATTTGTCTTGGAAATATTAAACAGGTATAATAGTATAAGTCCTGGGTAGCTACCTCCCTGTCTCGCTATCTCTCTCTCTCTCTGTTCTAAGGCTAATCTCCGTCTCGACCTCTCTCTAGGGTCGCTTGTCTCCTTCTAAACTCTCTTTCCTAACATCTCGTGTAGTAGGGTGTGAGTGTCACGTATGTTCCTCATGGCAACAGAACTTTCTCACGAGAGGACTGCTGACAGCTAACTGAATCATCTCCTTACTGGCCGCTGTCGTCAGCTTTCCTCCGTGTAAGCGTTTAGCGCTGCTCGCTTCTCGCAAACACAACACCTTCTCATCATTTGACTTCCTGCTTCTATCTGTCTCTCTATCTATCTATTTATTTATCTATCTATTATGTAGTCCTATATTTGCTCGGCCGCGAAAAATGACGTACCATCGACATTTAATAGTTATAATATATTAATACATACTACATACACATTATAATGAACTTATAAGCTAATTAAGTGAAATACATAATATTGTAAAGTAACATAATTGTATGAATATTGTATACATATATTATTCATAGTAAATAGTGATTATTCAGTAATATTACATTTTAAATAAGTTGAATACATATTGGAATAAATGCATTAAAGTAAATTATTTAACTGTAATACAGTATGTACTTGGGTTATTATAGTGAATTGCATACATGCAAGAATAAAAATAGTTTAAAATTAAGATTATTGTAAGAGTTATTAATATTTCATTTAAAGATAATGGTACTGGTCTGCCATATATGGGTCATTCTTCTTTGTGTTATTAATATTATTATTATTATTATTTTTTTTTTTTTGTTTATATATAATTAATACTATATACAAAATATATACACTTCATTCAGGGTGGTTAACTGTGATGTTAACTCTCCCCCCACTAAACAATGACTCCAAATTAGCAATTCTTGCATGCATTCTGTGCATGGCCAACAGCAATACTGCAACCACAATGCAGATAATTATAAAGACAGAAGGTGCTTGGCTATACACATAATATGGGTTGAACATACTCAAACTCAAATCTTCCCAGGGCTTCATTGTTTCATTGATCAGCTGCATAGTTTCAAACTTAGGTGAAGTCAGCTTAATACTTGTGCTCATGTTTAAGTCCATATCAGGCAGTGGGTGGAAATGTTTGTGTGTATGGTTGATAATGGCGTAGTGATTGATGGTGGAAAAAGTAGACATGGATGGTGTAAATACCGCACAGTAGTCTGGTGCTATGTATAATCCTGAGGCTGATGTATGAGATGGTGGTATATCTGGACAGACTATGTAAACTGATGTGTTATGAGGGAAATAAAAAAACTGCGAGTGTCCAATGCGTTGATGGTGTACAAGTTTATCTGGAGCAAAAGTGAAGTTGCAATGATGATGAATATTGTTATTGCTGATGATAGCCATTTCACAAGGGACCGTATCAGTAGGCTGAAACGTGAAAATGTACGCAGGACAAAGATGAACAGCATGTAAGGATGTGCGGCACTTTCGCTCAATCGTTGACTCACTTGCGAAAGTGACAGTGTCTCGTCTCTTGGAGACCATGATGAGTTCGGTGTCTGTGTTGATGTTGATGATGACTAAAGTGTTGTTGTTTCTATAGGGGAAGGGGTGTATTTGGTATACTGTGAACAGGTCTTCCGTGATGAATGGTACATGAACTATCACTGATGTTGGTGTTAGTGTTGCTTCCAAGTACGGGTAATATTGCATAAATTCCCTACTGCGGAACAATGGCTTCAATTTATGTTTATGTATGCCTTGACTAACTATCTGACGTAGCTCATGAACTGGGAGTAAGTCATTTGTGATCTTGCCATCACCAGCATTCGAAATTCCTTGCATAAGTGCCCTGAAATGATCTCTAGTGTTCTCTAATTGTAGTAGAATCGTGTCAATATGTTCTGTGATGATGGAGAAGTGCTGGAAAAGGGTAACGTTACCCTCCAAGTCATTTATTTTATCTATACTCTCGAGAGCTACGTTTTCTGCTTGTTTCAGATTTTTCACAATTGTTTTCATTGCTGAGTTCTGTCCTGTGATGAATTTATCTTGGTATGTTAGTACCTGAGCTATCTTATTAAATTTTTTGTTTATTTCTTTAAGGTCATCCTCTGTAGCCAATCCAAAGATGTTCCCAAGAATTGCGCCGCCCAGATCGAACAAACCGCGCTTTTGGCGAGTACGTGTGATGTTGTTCCTGTCGCTCAGCACCTCTGTTCCATAAGATGGGAGATCTTGGATCATGACGAGCATAGTTGACTTCGCCTGTTCTAGTTTCCATTTCGCTAACTTCACCATTTCATCCACTTCCTTGGTGATATGTGATTGTGAAACATAATTCCCTATCTTGAAGTCCAGAGTTCGCATCGGCGTCGCAAGTCTTTCTATATAAGTAGGTAAGTCATACAAGTAATCTAGACTTATTTCAGTACTCATGACGTCCTTGACGATTGTAGTCGTGGCCGTTGGAGCTATGAGGCATCCTTGTCGTACTATATGCTTGGGGTCTAGGTGCGCATATACTCTTACTATGTATAGGAGAATCCATAGCATAAGTCCCTTCATCGTAACCTACCGAAAAAAAAAATCTATTAATTTCCTATAAAGCTGTGGTTGATGATAGTGATGATGTGCGTTACGGTTGGCTGTTATTTCATTTATAGAAGGAGTTTAAATCGATATTTAATTCTCGTAAATGATGTACTGTAGATTTCATTGGAATAGTTGCACCTATGTTCGATTGTTTGGTATATGACCTTAATTTCTTTTTGTAATCATTGTTGTGTTCTTGCTTGGTTTCTTGAGGTACGTTCACCTGTTCGGTTGTATCCGAGGCTGAATAATTATGTGATAATTCCCTTGAAACTCGTTTTAAATGGTCAATATGAACTTGTTTTTCCTCGCCACTTGAAAGTGACTTAATTAAAACTTTGTTTGCCTTTATGTTAATTACTCTGTATGGGCCCTCAAATTTAGGGGATAATTTATTGTCTCTCGTATGAATGACTCCGTAAACAATGTCTCCTAAGCTGATAGGTGAATCTTTTGCCTTTTTGTTAAATGCCTCCGTCATTTCTTCCTTGGACATCGTTAATTGTTTTTGCACTCTTTTGTGTATGTCCTGGAATTCACGTAAACGGAGTTTAGAGTAATCATCGTAATTGTATATAGGCATGCTGTCACCTTCTAGGAGCTCATATGGTAATTTTTTATCTGTGCCATATATAATGAAATGTGGTGTGTCACCAATGGATTTATTTATAGACCCATTAATGGAGGCCTCTACTCTGGGAATCCAATCATCCCAGCTTGCATAATTTTCACTGAGAATGTGTCGTAGCACATCTAATACCTTTTTATTTTGTCTCTCTACCAACCCATTCGATGCTGGGTGATAGGCCAAAACGTTAACCTTTTTAATGTTGTATTGTTTACATATTTCTTGTAAGATCTCAGAATTAAATTCTCCTCCATTATCACTTATTAATACCTTTGGGGTAGTAAAGCGACATATTACATTATCTGTTATTGCCTTTGCTACTGTCTCTGCTGTCTTATCTTTAATTGGAGCTAAAATGACATAACGGGAAAAATGATCCGTTGCTACGAATAAGTATAGGTTATTATTGTATGATAATGGCATCTTGAGTAAATCAACAGCGACAACGTCCCATGGTTGATGTGGTACTGGGTAATTACCCATCGGTGCAGGTGTGATTGGGTATCCTTTTGTGTTTCGCACATGATTCGCATCTGTCTATATGATTGTGTATATCTCTTCGTAATGAAGGCCAGTAATATAATAGCTGGGCTTGGTTGAATGTCTTATCCTTTCCAGGGTGTCCTGCATGTGGGCTGTCGTGTATCATTCGTAATACTTGGGGTATCATGTCATTAGGTACTACCAACTGGTTAGTATTTCTTTGGCGTTTTGGTTGTTTAGAGTTAATTTTGTATAATGTATTATTGACCATTGTGAATTGTTCAAGTGGGACATGCAGTTTGGGTAATTGTATGTCATCTCCACTTTCTAACTTGTATATTACTTTTGACCATACTGGGTCAAGTCTTTGTGCCTTTGCGATATCCTCGTGGTTTGGGATATTTCCTTTGAGATCTAACGCCGCGACCTGAATTGTGTTCGGGTTCCTAGATAATGCGTCAGCTACTATATTCATTTTACCTTGTATATAATGTATTTGTACATTGTAGTTTTCAACTGTACATTTCCATCTTGCTCTCCTCCCAGAAAGGAGTTTTTCTTTAAACATACCCACCAGTGGTTTATGGTCGGTGAATAAGTGGATTTCGTAACCATATACCAAATCTCGAAACTTTTGTAATGCAAAAATCACTGCAAGTGCCTCTAAGTCTGTAGTGCTATAATTTTCTCCGCACCTCTTGTTTGTCTGCTGGCAAATGCAATTGGTTGATTCTTTCCTCTTTTATCTTCCTGCATCAGTACAGCCCTAATCCTTTAACTGATGCGTCTGTACAAATAAGAAATGATTTCGTGTAATCTGGATATGCTAAACAAGGTGCATTCGTTAGTTTAATTTTTAGATTGTTAAATGCCCTTTTTTGTTCTTCTTCCCATTGGAATACAGCATCTTTTTTGAGTAGTTGGAATAGAGGGAAGGCTATATGAGAGAACTGTGGTACGAAGGACCTATAGTACCCAGCCAGACCTAAAAATTGTCTAACTTCGTCAGTCGTAGTGGGTTCAGGAAAATCTCTCACTGCCTGTATTTTGTCATCAGTGGTGTGAATACCATCAGAACTTAATTTGTGGCCTAAGAAATTTATTTCCTTAAAGCAAAATTTGCATTTAGAAAGTTTAATTTTTAATCCAGCATCACTAAGCTTTTGTAAGAGTAAGTCTAATTTCCTGAGATGATCCTTAATATTCTTCGTTGCGATAATAATATCGTCAAGATAAACAAATATTCCCTTGTCCTAAAATTCCGGACAATACGTAATTCATAAGACGCTGGAACGTACCGGGGCTGTCCTCAGTCCCATTGGCATTCTTGTATATTGATAATGGCCTCTGTTTGTTGAAAAGGCAGTGTATTTACGTGACTCCTGAGATACCGGAATCTGATAGTATCCGTTTAGGAGATCGATGGTCGAGAATATATTATTCTCAGGACCAATATTCTGTAGAACATCACTTAGCAATGGCATGGGAAATCTGTCAGGGATTGTGTGATTATTTAGTTTACGGTAATCTACTACCGCACGCATTTCTCCATTTCTCTTGGGCACAAAGAAAAGGGGAGCGTTCCACGGAGAAACTGAAGGCTCAATAATTCCAAGCTTCAACATTTCATCGACATACTGATTTGCAAGTGTACGTTGGGAGTGTGGTATGCGATAAGCTGGTACGAAAATTGGTGGTGTTTCTGGGTGCACATTAATCATGTGATTAATCAAGTTAGTACACCCTAATCGTTCTCCGGGCAAGGCTACGGTGTCCCTGTGTGTTTCCAGCAGGGTTAACAAATCATTTTCTTCGTCAAATTCACCTGAGTGAATTAAATTCTCTTTTATTCTATCTCTATCCGTAGATTTTATCTCACTTGTTACTCCACCAATATTTATTTCCTTCACAGGGGCGAAACATTTTTCAATATTAACTATGCAAGTTCCCTTCTTCAACTGAACTTCCCCATTCATGTGATTAATAATGAATATCTGAGTTAGTCCTTCGTCGTTCGTATGACATAATGCGTTTTCTACTGACAATCCCTTTACTTTACATAATTCTTCTAAGACAAGAACAGTACTATTCCGTAATTTGCTCTTTATGGTAACCTTCATGTATGAATTAGGTGGTATAACCAAATCATTAGTGAGATGGGCTGGAAAAATTGATAAATCAGTACTGTTATCTGGGTCACTAATTCTGGAGGATGGGGTTGCTGGTGTAAGTGGATCTATACACTCATCTGTTTGTGTATGTTTGTTAAAGCCTTTAATATTACCAATTCTTTTTGGCTCTCTTCTACCAATCGGTGAGGGCTCTGAAAGTATTTCCTCTATAAATTCATAATCAAAGTCTATTCCATTCATTTGTGGGAGTATAGTTATGTTCTCAGTTCTCATGGATCTTAAGCCCAGTAACATATGAGCTTTAATTGCTAAGTTTTCAACGATATAGAACAATGCAGAGAATGGTCTTGTAGTTTCTGTGAAACTGAGATTTAATCTTATCATACCTTTTACTGTAATCTCTTGACCATCTACTGTGTTTAATTCTAAATCAGCTTCATCCAGAAAAGTTACTTTCTTTTTATTTTTAAGAATTCTATTTAGTTCTTCATGTGTTATTAAGTTCACTGGAGAGCCTGTATCTAAAAATAAGGAAACGTTTTGATCCTCACATACAGCTGGTATCAAGATACACTCATTTCCCAACATGCCTCCTATGTGAAGTTTAACCTTGTTCTTCTTTACGTTTGTTCGTTTTTGTCATGACTTGGTCTTCCCCGATTTGAACATAGACACAATTTTTTCTACTGTTTTGCAATCACTAGTCCAGTGCCCTTGGTATCTATGATGCCTACAGTAAGGACCAAACCCTTGTGTCTTTTGATTATCCTCTTTTGCCTTGATAAAGCATTCATACCTTGTGTGTCCTGGTTTTGCACAGTAATGACACAGAATGGACCTATCCCTTGACTGTGACCTACGAGGTGATTTCCCATAAAAAGTGTTGTTTATAGCGCGAGACCTGCTCGGGCTGCGCGAAAACTTATGAAACTGCCTGTAAGAAGGCGTGTGGGAACGAGGTCTAGGCGTCTTTGTCTGTTTGGGCTGCCTCATTTCAGGTCGCGATCGATTTTGTTCTCTGTTTGGGGTCGGTGTTGATGTTTTCACAGCTGATACTGTCTCAGGTACCCTGATTCTACCAGAATGTGCATGTGTGTCGACCACACCTGCTTTACTGCACTGCATCTCTACCTCGTTCATTAAGTCTAGTAAGCACATTCCAGGGATGTACGCGATTGTTTTGGCGATCTTAAGGGTTCTATCAGGTAATTTACACAAGGCAGCTACATAACCAATGATGTCCACGACGAGGTCTGGGGACATCTTTCCATCATCTGTTATCCACTTAGAATTCTCCAGAGTAGCTAATAGGGTTCTCTTGATTGTGGAGACATCAGCAGTTATTTCACTGAGCACATGGTTTGTAGTGTGCTCCCTTACAAGATCTACAATTTTATGTAATTCTGGAATTATACCTGGCAAGAAGTTCATACCTCCAGAAAATTTCTTCAGAAATTCAGTTTTAAATTCATCATATGTCCTAGCACGATGTAGCTTATCGGAGCGCAATAAATTGCTTGCTGGACATCTTTCCTGGCTTATGCAAGATGAAAAAATAGCAATTTTCTCTTGTTCATCTAGTATGTGGCGCTTGATGAACATTTGTTCGCACTGACTGATTAATGAAATGACATCAATGCGATCCTTGTCTGTGCCAGAGAATTTTGGGGCAGTCTTATCCTCGTGATACACAAAAACGTGAGGTGTGGTTTTTAGATCAGCAGTATTTGTTTCTTGATTCATATTTAATGATTGCCCTGTTAATTCAACTTGTACGAGTTTATCGTTATGTGAGGGAATGGTAGAATATGTATGACCGGACCGGTGAACCCTGTTAAGTATATTGGCATACGTATTTAAGGCAGCTGCGAAGTCGATACTCTCAACGTCTGAAGGGGTTTCCCACTCATCATCCGAAACTCCCGTATTTGTTTCCTTATCTATAACGTGTGGTGTGGGTTGTACAATGGGTGGGCTGTCTCTTAATTGTAAGTCTGATGTTGTGGCAATTTGTGTGTCATCTGGTATTAACGTGGGTGGTTGCGAAAATATTCCTGTCATTAAGATATGATGTTATGAAATACGCCTCTTGTTTATTTATGTCCTAGCAAACTAGATGATTAAATAAGTTGAATATAGCTAATTTTAGCACTGAGAAGAAATGAGCAAGTATAATTTTACCCACTTGATACAGATCGTAGAGGTGTGTCGATACAAAAGTCGATCTCGGAAGAAAATACAGGTTTGATTGAAGATCTCTTGATAATTCTAGTGGTGTGTTGATGGACGATATTACTCAGGAAACTCCATGGCCTGGTATTTGTAGTGGTTAACGGCTGTCCCAGGCAAACCTCAACATAGAACGTCGAATTTCCAACTTAACTGTGAAAATAAGTGAATATGAGTAGGAGCTATGTGAATAATGAGTAATGAGTAGTGGGTGAGAAGTGCCTGGTGTTAGTCACACGTTGCTTGGCATGGCAGACTCGCGTTGTGATGTCATCTCAGCACATGGTGACGTCGGCTTCCCACACTGGTAGCTGTGGTGAGTGAATGAGTAGCGATGAGTAACTTGAGTGAAAACGAGTGAGTAAGATGAGTTGTAAATCGTGTCTCACTCTTCGTTTGTTTGTTCCCTTTATTCTATGTGGAAGTTTTCTCTGTCCTTTTCTCTAGTGATTTATTCGTTGTGGGATGAAGACTGCCGCTACTTGTAGGTGCGTGTAGAAGATTATACAGACGACGTAGAGTTGTTAATTGTAGTTGATTGTAGATGGCTGTAGTTGATTGTAGATGGCTGTAGACTTTGTAGAACTGAAGCTAACCTTGTAGTCTCGGTTGCTTTTGTAGAAATTTGCTTTTAATTCGGAGACGATGTCCGCAGATTTGCTGGTTTGTCGTTAAGCTACTTGCAAGGCGTCGGGTGATCTCTTGACCTCTGCATCAGCGTAATGATCTGGGAGACGGAGGTGGCAGGAGCTGATATTGTTGGTTGTTGTCAATCTTGATATTTTGTAGGAATTTAATGTTGATTCGTAGACGAGGTTCGTATACGTTCGCTGCTACCAAATGTCATAAAGACTTTGTAGTTACTTGTAGAGAAGTATATTTTAGACTTGTGGTCGAGCGGCTTTTATATCTTGTAGTAGTTTCCCCACCAGATGTCATGTAGTGACGGGAGAGGTAAAGAATAGTATGGGACTATTTTTATTTGTCTTGGAAATATTAAACAGGTATAATAGTATAAGTCCTGGGTAGCTACCTCCCTGTCTCGCTATCTCTCTCTCTCTCTCTGTTCTAAGGCTAATCTCCGTCTCGACCTCTCTCTAGGGTCGCTTGTCTCCTTCTAAACTCTCTTTCCTAACATCTCGTGTAGTAGGGTGTGTGTGTCACGTATGTTCCTCATGGCAACAGAACTTTCTCACGAGAGGACTGCTGACAGCTAACTGAATCATCTCCTTACTGGCCGCTGTCGTCAGCTTTCCTCCGTGTAAGCGTTTAGCGCTGCTCGCTTCTCGCAAACACAACACCTTCTCATCATTTGACTTCCTGCTTCTATCTGTCTCTCTATCTATCTATTTATTTATCTATCTATTATGTAGTCCTATATCTGCACACCTTCCATATCCACTCTAATACTATCTCTACCCCATGCTTCAGCATTTAACCACACACTCCATCAATTCCTGGGGCTTTCCCCATTTTGACTTTCTTCATTGCTTCCCTTACTTCCCTCCTACAGATTTCTTCCTATCTTCTCACCTCCCACCTTCTCCCAGCCATTCCCGAGCCACTTATCCTCGCATCACTTTCGTTCTCAGTGTTTAACAGATTCTGATAATCTCCTCTCCATCTGCTCACTTTTTCTCCCTTCTTCACTAGTAATACGTCCGATATGTGTAAATTCTTGACAAGGTCGCTTTCGGCTAGAAATCCGAAAATTTCAATGAATAATGGATGGACTGATGGCTAATCTCACCAGGCACTCCGTTATAAGTTTTACTGTTTTTATACCTGTTTCCCGAGTTTCTGGACCTTAGCCATCCTATTCAACAATGTAATACGAGCAGGAAGATATTTTACTTTGTTGCATAGATGGTCATGTTGTTGTTGAAGATGATGGTGACGCATTATATTAACTCATCAGAGAGAGAGAGAGAGAGAGAGAGAGAGAAGAGTAGGCCAATATCAGAACTGCAGAATCATCTCGCTCTGTGTCTTCTTATCTTATTCTCTGTGTCACAAAGTCTCTCAGAGTATTGGACCAAATGAAATTCAGACTTGGAATGAATAGCTAGAAAGTTGATGAGAAATGAATAATGACACGAACTCGATATCACAGTTTTTGCCCACCTATGTAATTTTTCTAATCTTTTATGAATGTATGTCAGGTCTGTTACACACACACACACACACACACACACACACACACACACACACACACACAAACAAACAAACAAATAAATGCACACAAACATTCTCTCTCTCTCTCTCTCTCTCTCTCTCTCTCTCTCTCTCTCTCTCTCTCTCTCTCTCTCTCTCTCTCTCTCTAGCATTCACCCCTTACGGAAATACCTAGCACACTATTTTCAAAACAAGTCGAGCGTTATTCTGAATACCGGTAATATTCCACGAATGAGCTGTTACCTGTAGAGTCTTTAAGATGTTGACATGTTTACAGCACTGTACTTGTTCTGAAAGGACACGAGGGACGAGATAAAACAATAGAGAAAACAAACGTGACGTCAAGATCACAAGTCAATCACCAAAGATTCCAATAGATCACACTGATTTATCTATGACGCAAGAATTATGTGATCATGTTTTCCAGAGACAAGATGGTAATACATATGAGGTTGTATTATATCAACTTGTGTGTTACTGTATCTTCTTGTAATCAACACCACTTCCATAACTAACATACAGATAATAGTATCATGACGTAGCCTACACAGAAATATGTTAAGAAAAATGTATCAGTGGGAATCAGAAGTCCACAACAATACAGGCCGCGTGTACTATTTAATTTCTCATCCAAGAAAGTGAAAACCTGTCGCATGTCAGGGAGAGGGCACGCGTGAAGAAAGTTTATACCGGCACTATCACTCTTCTTGCCTACTACAACCTTCACCACAACCCTTCATCACTCCACCGCCACCACCCCCACCACCCTCACCACCTCAGCAACTTACCATTACCGCCATACTACCATTAACACTCCTACCATCACCACCACAACCTCACCACACACCATTACCGCGCTCACTACCCACCACCACCACCATTCTACCGTCATCAGCTCGCTGTTATCACTGCCGCTTCCCTCAATATTTACCATCGCCATCATCCCACCATAATCACCACTAATCATCACCACTACCCATACCACTAAAACTACCCTCACCAATCACTATCACCGCCGTTCTACCATCACCACCAATGCCCCACACCACTCATCACCACCCGTCTCACCACCACTCCCTCTGCAGCCTACATCTGTCCAACAATACTTTACGGCGGGTTGTGTGTGTGGGGAGGTGGGGGGGTAATGTGAGCCCGCTCCACCCCCGGTAAATGGACCATTATGCAAACGGGCCCGGGTAAAAATGCTCTTGGGGTTTGTTAATGGGACCGAGGGGACCGGGTAGGGGGGCGAGGAGGTCCTACAGGGGTCAAAGGTCATGGGGAAGGCTATAGTTCTTTAACCTTAACTCTGCTGAGATTTTCGTCCTTTTGCAATAGATTTCCCATTAACTCAGTGATATAATAAGACAATAAACGGTTCTGCCTGCTTCCCACAACACTTTTGGGGTAGATTAATGTGACTGAGGGGACGGTCAGACAGTAACAGACTTCTTACTGGAGGGATTAGGAATAGCCTTCATTCACTACCTACCAAGGAGGTCTGCAAATATATATAACACTGGATGGCACTGGGAAGAACAAAATAAGATTACATCCTAGAGTTGAACAGGTTAAGTTGTGCTAAGGTGTTTGTTTTCAATTTGTTTTGATATGTGTGATGGAGACAAGATTTCCTAGTAAGATGTGTTCGTCTGGCGTTCAATAATGGTATGGATACGTTCAATAACACTGCGTTCAATCGAGGCTGTGTTGGGGACGGGGAGTGAGGATGAGACCTAAATCTGGGTGAAGCACTGTTAGCCCTTGCAATCCGAGGGGACCTATTTATCATTTTATACTTGCTACCTCCGGATGATTTTTATTTTACTAAGGAATGAGCAGTAAATGCGAAGATGTTTAGATTTTTCCATCCGATTATCTATATTTAAGCTTACTCTTGTATATCCAGACTCTCATTTAGCTTTAGAAAGACCTTGATGGTGAAGGTATTTTTTAAAATAAATGGTAGTAAAGATGATAAGATTATCTTAATTTTAGTAAAATCGTCAGGAAAATGCGACCATGAAATGCAAAATCCTTCATCGAACTGAAGGGGTTAATAACACTACATCTTACCCTTCCGACTCAAAATACCAGGTGGAGGCTGATATAATCGTCTAGTGGTACCAAGAATAAGCTGGACCTGAAGTTATGGATTCATGGAGTTGAATGATGTTTTGCCAGTTTGCTGTGACTGATAAGATAGGATAAAGGGAAGGTATTGCTAAAGTGTGTAGGCCTATTGTTTGGCGTCCAGTAATGATATGCAGGTGTTCAATAATACTGTTCTACATTCTAATCGTCCAATATGTTATGTAAGTTGTTAACAGCTTCAGTTCGATTATGAAGTTTTCTCTTAAATTTTAGCCTTATTGCAGCTAGACGATTATCTAGAACTTTGGTCAGATTTCGTGAAGTGAAAGTGTAATGAAGGCTAACTAAATCGTCCAGTACGAGAAGTTTCATTGAAGCTGAATAAAACCGTCTGGTGGTAGAAATGATAAAACGAAGGTAGTAAGAACAAATGCACATAGGCCTATATGGTGTTCTGATCGAAAAAAAATAAAAAAATAAAATAAAAAGCATTCACAGGGCGCTTACCGTCGTCAGTGCCATTGCCATTAAAAAAAAATCCAGATCCTGATCCGTGGAGATAGGATCCGGATCCAGATCCGCCTAAAAATTTAATCAATTCTTTATTGGCCCATGACCCACCCTTCCAGAATATTTCATTGAAATCCACTGAGAATTTTTGGAGATATTGTGCGGGGAAAGCGGTGGGTGAATCGGCAAAGAGGCGGCCTGCAGTCCTAATGGACCCAGGATCGAATTCCGGCTGGGGCAGGGAACAGTTTAAAGATTTGAACTTATAAAAGCAGACTTTACTGATGTACCAGAAGGCCCGCCAACATGTCATAAAAATACCCCGCTAATACCAGTACACTAATCCTGTATGAAACTGCCCTAGTATGTAGTCAATATGGACGGTGGTGTTAGCGCTGTGGTGGTGAAATATGGAGGTGTGTAGGAGGACTACTGGGCCTTGGGGTAGGCTCTGAAGTTTTGCCCACAGACAGATACATTAGAAAGAAAAAATAAGTATACTCCGGATCCGGATCCGCCCACAAATTTAATCACTTCCTTGGCAAATGGTCCACCCTCCCACAAAATTTCATTGATATTCATCGAGAACTTTTGGAGATATCTTCTGGACAAACAGACAGGCAGACAGACAAACACAGGTGAATACATAACCAACGAAGGTAACGAGTACGAAATCCTTCCTTCACCACCCCTGACATGTAGACTATGAACGAGGACAAAACTGTAGCTGTGACCATACAGCAATACCAGGAAACTGACACAATGCACCCCAGTATGTTCATTCCTGCTGCTGGAAAATGAACTGGCCATTTGTTGAGCACCATGTGATAGGAGCTGCTTCCATCTATAACATACGTCTGAGACGTGCAAGTCTACAAACTCATACGTATGTGGTAAAATACCGTATTTTTTATTGGTAGACAGAAATGGCCTGGTGTGCCATTTTTCAACAGGAAACTTTTTTTTTATTTAAATTAAAATGGTCCTTTAAAATGAATGTCTCTCTGACAGAGAGAGAGAGAGAGAGAGTGAGAGAGAGAGAGAGACAGACAGACAGATAGAGAAAATCATTCATCATCATCATCCGGACGCCTTTTCCACCCTAGGGCAGGGTGAGGAATAGTAACGTCCAGATAGCCCAAGCTTGCCCACTCCCATGGGCCATGCTTCCTTTCACTTATCAGTCAAGTCCCCGAAATCCTGGCTCTGTCTGATACGCCAAAAGCTTTCACCACAATCTGTAGCTTCACATAAACGTATCTGATAGTCAATCAGAACGCTGTCACATTAAAAAGTGGTTCCAAATCCCTGATCATGCTCTTCTTCTCACAACATTCATCCAGTCAGTGCGATCTCTTGTCAGTTCCCTAGCCTCACCGACTTCTCTCTCCCTCACACACTCATCCACCATATCCCTTCACCTTCTCCTTGGTCTACCTCGCCTCCTCCCTCCTTCAAGTTCCCTCAGGTATACCCTTTTCACGACTATATTTTTAACCATTCTTCCCATATGACCATACCTTCTCAGTACACTATCTTCGATTATGGTGTTCCCAAGCTTCCACACTCAGCATTTTCACGAATCACATTATTTCATATCCTATCCACTCTCTGTAATCCACATACATTCCTCAGCAGTCACATTTCCCCTGCTCTCTCTCTTGATTTTTCATTTTCATGCCACACCATAGTCTCATATCCATATAATAAAGTTGACACTAACACTCTTTCAAGTAAGTTCCACGCAGCTGCAACACTCAAGCCTCTGTTTCTTATCAAGGCCTTCATTGCACCAGCTACCTTCCTTCCTTGTGTCATTCTAATTTTCACTTCTTTTACACATTTTTTTTCTGTCATTGTGCCCAGGTATTTGAACCCTCCCACCAATTCTAGTCTCCCTCCACTCACTGTAACATCACACTGGGAGTCACCTTCTCTCTCGATTACCATCACTTTACTCTTTTCTACATTTAATTTTAAGGCATTATACATTTATATATATATATATATATATATATATATATATATATATATATATATATATATATATATATATATTTTGCATTTATACATACATAAATATATAAATTTATACGATTGTATAAATAAATACATATACAGATATATTTAGATATCGATCGATCGATAGATAGATAGGTAGATGGATATATCATCATCATCATCATCATCATCATTATAATCAGCCATGACAAGTCCACTGCTGAACAAAGGCCTCCCCCTAACTTCTCTGCGAATTCCTTGAATGAGCCAATCTTTGCAAAGTTTTCCCTGCAAATCTCTCCACCTCCCATTTGGCCCTTTTCAGCTACTCTTTCAGTCTCGGTGTTCAGTCAGTTAGCCTCTCATTCCATCGGTTATCCTTTTTTCTTGCTACTTTGCCTGCCCACATCCATTACTGTTCTTTTATATCTTCTAAAGTATAATGTCTTTGACTTTAGTCTGCTCTCTCACCCAAGTTGATCTTTTCCTGTCTCTTAACCCGCGCCGTCCCGGCGACGTGAATTAACGTCCGCACATGATATGCACTCATGTCCCAGTGACGTGAATTAATGCGGCAACATTGCAAGGTCCCTAATTTGCACAATTTTCAATTTTCGCGAGTGATTTCGTGAGTCATTTTTGGCACATATACACGGGACACCTTCCTCTATTCCTCTACAAGATGCCAAGCAGGGACAATGCCTTACACCGCATAACCTCTCCACCCCCCCCTGCATACCATTGTCTCGGCAATTCACCTGTTACCAGTGACCTGGCCAATAAAGACTTCAGGGCCAGAGTGATTCCCCAATCGATGACAATGTGGAGGACAAAGTTTACATAGCATTAGAGGAAGAAACAGTCAGAAATGATGATCAGATAATGTGGGAAAAAAAAGGTCATGAATGGTGATGAGTTAGTGAGTGAAACAATGCTTATAATGCCTATATTACTGTTTGAAAACCAATATACTCTTGTACTACATATAAATTCATACCAAGTAAATAAATAAATACTGTTTATGAGTGGATAAAATAGTTACCCTCCCATAGAACTCGTTTTCTTTGGTGCCAGCCTGTTAGAAAACCCAGTCAGGTAAGGAAGTACTCGTACCTAAATTGAGTATTTTAAACCTCAGGTGAGCGATTTCTTTATGAATTTTCGATGTTTCTCACCAAAAGCGGATGTTTGAGCCAAAAAAAAAAAAAGGTCCAAAAACGTTGGGACTGGGGCGTACCACTGCCCAGAAAACATTGGTATGGGGCGGGTTAAGGACAGTCCCAGCATTGACCTTTCCACTGCTCTCTGAGATCGGATTATTTTTTTTCCATGGACTGCGTCAAGTTTCCAGGTCTCACAACCGTACGTCATAGCTTGAATTATACATTTGTGATATGATTTTTGTTTCATACATATTGGCAATCTGCTTTTCATGATGTCTCTGTGTTTACTGAAAGCTTTCCATCCAACGGTAATGCATCTTTTTATTTCACTATCATGGTGGTTCTATCATTTTAGTACTTGCCCTGAGTAATTGTACTCCTCGACTCCTTCACACATCTTACGGCTGATTTAGAGAATGGAGTCTTTGCATCATTGATCTCATCCAGGTTACATACATATATGAATACACACTCTGTTGCCAGGTCAGTATCGCCTTATGTCCCGAATTGCTGCCAAGTAATGAAATGTCTAAAATGAAACAAATTAAATTACCTGACCGGTGTGGGGTTCGAACCCCTCCCTCCAACATTTCAGATGCGTGCATATTTCCACTGAGTCATAGACGACCTCCATATTATACTATGCAACTCTGACCGTTTTATGGACCCAGTTGAATACATTTTGTGTATGCCAATGCCTCTTTAATATTAATATATGAATTATGATCTAATAAACTGACCTCAAGTTCAGTTCCACAAAAATATTACCAAAAATAAAACTTGTTCTATAACATGACTGTTGCCTATGGAAAACTCCCGTCTCTGTCGAAATTTCTATATTTTATAAAATATATTTCAATTATTCTATATAGAAAAAATATCTGTAATGGATGATGTATATCACTCAGTTGTTAGCTGCATCATTGGCATGACCAGCAATACATAAATTGGACCAACATTTTAATACCATTCTTGATCCACTTTTCAAAAAAAAAGTTGTATTTACATATGTCCAAAACATGTTTTACATCAATAGGCCCATTATACATATACAGTATACTGTACACACATACATATATAGTAATTGCTTTATTATCTGGACGCCCACTAACCGGATACCCAACTACCCGGACACTTTGGGCCTGGGCTTTCAGAACACAAAAATGGCCAAAAAAGGAGAAAAAAAAAAATCCAAAATTTTCCCCACCAGTAAACTGAACTCGGCGCGCGGCGCCAAACAGCTGTGTTTACGCATGGCTACTGGCCCCCTGCTGCTCCCCACCTTCCCCAGTTACTGCCAAACTACCATCATGAGTAGATGCCCATTGCACTGGATGTTACACATGCTCGTTTTTGTGAATAAACAGTGAATAAACTGCAGTACCTCACCACTTGCATCTCTCCACCTCTATGATGGGGCATAGCACCCACCTAGCAACAAACTCTCATCCCTTCTCTGTCCAACTCTCTAATGCAAGAGTTAATCGTTACTCCCAGTCCCTCATTTCTGCAACAGGTCATCTCTGGAACTGTCTCCCTCTGTCTGTGTTTCCTACTTCCTATGACCTCCAGTCTTTCAAACTCAGTGTGTCCAGGCATCTCAAAATGAATGGATCTTGAATTTGGCTCTCTTTTGTATTGTTTGTGTTATTCTCTTGGAAGGAACGGTTTGTGGGCCCCTGGCCTTTGGTTCCTTCTTTCTTGCATAAGAAAAAACTAGACCACGTGGGAATTTACAGTGCAGTGCAGTGTTAAGAAATTAGAATTCAGAGTGCAAAGGAGCAAGTGTGGAGTACAAACTGGCGGTTGAAACTGGCGTGGCATAATTAAGACCAGAATGTACAATGTTAAACAATTATAACTCACAGTGCAAAGAATTAAGTGCAGCACAACACTGGACTACTGTATGTGTTTCAAGAGCATTATCACCATTGCCAGAGCCTTAGAGGAAGCGGCCACGGACGTGCTGTAAGTACCCTGTACACTGCTAAATATTTTCCATACTTACACCTATTTCCTCATTCTCTGGCTCCTTTTCATTTATTTCATGTTTTATGTCCCTTATTTGCGTGAATTAGGTCTTAACTAGGTGCTATGCATGTCCGATAGGGAGTTATTTAGGTGTCTTTCAATGTTAGGCTGGGTTAGGGTCCATAAGTACCAGTCCAGGAGGCAGGGGCCAAGTATTCGGACAAAACCACTTCCTGGACATGCCTTTGGCTGTATAACATCGGATAATAGAGGGATTACTTGTACTCGTGTATATATCTCATCTCATCTCATCTCATCAACCGTTTGAGTGTCCACTGCAGGACTGGCCTATCCCAACCGAAGTGGGGATGATACAGCCAATGTATCTCTACCAACTGGCTTAGGCTGTCTCGTAGAGATTGTATGTAGAGTGAGAATTGCTTGTAAGTGTAATTGTAGTGTTGGAGTGGCCTTGGATGTGTGCGTGTAGTCTGTGAACCAAATGTAATTGGCCTGTGCAAGCCGACTGCGTGCAAGCATACTTTATAGTATGCGACACTGGTTAAACCACAGCACCCCTTATGTCCGCCAAGCAGTACATGGCCAGAAGAACATTCCCAAAGTTTATTACCCTGGCAGGGCACAAACCCTCTTCAGTGTATGAAAATGCACACTTTACCTCTGTACCACAAAGGCTCCCGTGTGTGTATATACTGTATATATATATATATATATATATATATATATATATATATATATATACAGTACCCTCGCATCCAACACGGTAATATTGTCATGCATGGGTCACGTGTTGGACCAAAACCGTGTTGGACTAACAACAGAGCTTATGGGGAAAAAATGAATTATGTCAGCAACCCTAGGAAAAGTCACCCTAAATACCTACCATATACCTATACATATATTGGTACTATTGTAATTATAATAAATGGTACTGTGCTATGAATGATAACTAACCTTTTAGGATAGTGTTGGTGGGCTTGCTGGGAATGGAAGGTGGTATCCAAGGCTGTAGTAGTCCTACTGGGTCCCCGGAGGATGGCTGCTGGCGTCACTAGCGGGTAATGGCTGTTGCTCCTCCTCAACCTCCCTCATAAATCCTTTGAAATCACACTCAGAATCACTATCTTCGTCCACAGCCATGGAAGTTCCTGCTTCTGCCTGTCCTAGCACCCTGTAATCCTCGGCAAATGGCATGCTTCTCACACTGTTGCCAGAGCCCCATCTCGTGACTGTGGAAAGTGATTGCTGTTGCTGACTCGGTAGAGAATAGGGAGAAGCAACTTTGTTTATAAACTGGTACACACGCCGATGAGAAGGGTTTCAAAACGATTGATATTTATTCTAAAATATTAATGTGTATTCAGTGTCAGGCTGAATTTCAATGCTGTAGTACGATACATTCTCTGTCGAGTCGCCTGGGTTTTGGTCACCCTGTTTTGCCTGTCGTATCCTCGGCAGGAATCCATCCAGATGAATTCCAAATGCCCGTGGTATCATCGGCAATTTTACCATGTTACCGTTCCGATTTACCATCGTATCCTCGGCAAACCTGTTATGAAGTGCAGTATGATAGCCTTCGGCTGCCAGGATCTTGTCTTGGTTTTTTATTATAGTCCTCACGTTGGCTTCATTCATGTCGTAGGCCTTGGCAATGTCAACTTACCTCTCCCCTTTCTTCTTCCTCTCGATGCTTTCTAGCTTGGTGGCCTGAGGGAGGTGCCGACGCTTCTTGGGGTTCTCAGAAGGCTTCCTAGGCATCGTGAGCAGGGTAAAATGCAGTAACAAGGGCAGAAAATGCAGCAAGAAAAAAGCACCTTCCAATGCAATTATATGACTGAGTGGCGCTGTGGCGGGAGAAATTTAAACAAAACATCACGTGACACCAGAAGTGTTTTTAATTGGGCGGCATCACGATCACGTCACGATAGCAGGCGGGGAAGGCTACTTGATCAGAAGTTTTCATTGGCTATCATCATCATGGGAATGTCCAGTATGACCGTGTTGGACCGGGGGTGATCGTGCTAGAGTTGTACTCCGCGGATTTCGCCCACTTCTCGGAGCCCTGTGCGTGTTATGCTAACACACTCGTGTTGCAGTAATTAAATCGTATTAAATAATACTAATTATTTGCTCTCCGTGCTGGACCTGAATTGTGCTGGACTAACGCGTGTTGGACGCGAGGGTACTGAATATATATGTATGAGGCCCTGCATGCAAGAGTATACCCATACACCACCTTGTCGAGAATTGAGATAATGCTATCCCACAGTCCCTCAGAGTATGTACTTTTATGTGGACTTGGTGGATGTGATGTATGATCCAAGACATAACAGTGAAAACCCGTAGCAATGACATTAGGTTTACATCGCCACCCTTTATGAACTGCAACCTCTGCATTCATTAGTAAGATTATTAATGTAAAACATAATTATTCCTAGTAGTATTGGTGTTATTTTGTTTATTACTGCATTTGATAGATGTAAAGTGTGTATTGTTCACATAAAAACACAGAACAACGAGGACCAGGTGAAAAAAAAAAAATGCTGAGTATTGATAACTTTGTTGAAAAATTTATAAAACTTACTTTTTATGACAATAACTAGGCAAATTCATAACCAGCCACTCTATAGACATTCAACTTCATCTTACAATATAAAGGAACTCACTAGCTATTGGCCTGCGGCACTAGTTTATGCATAAAAGTAGCAGCATTGTATGCTAATATGTCGATTTTTTTGTTCTTTTTTTTGAGGGGGTTATAAACAATAATACCTTTACTAAAATTTTTTGGATAAAGTAGAGACAAGCAGCTTTAAAATGATGTAAATCCCATTATCCTAGGTATAATACTTCTTGCATTATCATTCTTCAAATCTGTAAAAACTTTAAACATGATTTCTGCCACTTTTGAATAATGGTGCATGGGTACACTCTTGCACACGGGGCCTCATATATATATATATATGTATATATATATATATATATATATATATATATATATATATGTACAAGTAATCCCCGTATTATCCAGACGCCCACTTTCTGGACACCCCCACTTACCGGATGTTTTGGTCCCGGGATTCAGTATTCCCAAAATGGCTCAAAAATCACAATTTTTCTTTTTTTTAATCTGACTTTTTTCCCCTTGTAATATGAACTCGGCGCATGCAGCGTGGACCAGCTGTGTTTTGGCGCATAGTTCCTCTGCCATCTGCTAGAGCGCACCTGCATCCTCCCCACTTACTGCCCGTCTCTTGTTGTGAATGTACACTCGTCATCAGGGCCGCCCACGTGCTCGCTTTTGTGGTGATGCCCTACCTGCTGCAGGCTCTGCTGCTGCTCTCCTGCCTCTTGTTAGTGTGTGTGATGATGGCCCCGCTGCCTGAGAAGAAGAAGAGAGCGGTTTTGACTCTGGAGAAAAAGAGGGAGATATTGGACAAGGTGGATGTGGGATGGTCAACCTCACGCATCCTCCGTGAGTTCAGCATGGCCTGATCTACTTTGTTTGATATCGAGAGATCCCGCGACAAACTCATGCAGTACATGGTTGACTTCTAGTTGAAGAACAAATGCAATGTGGAGAGGAAGATGATGTTTACTCCCCGGTATGGTGAAGTTGACCGCTCCACGTTTATTTGGAATCGACAGCAATGTGCTGCTGGTGGGCTGGTGCATGGTATGGAGCTGAAGGCTGTTGCTGAGAAGTTCACAAGGCTTCACGACGCCCCAGACTTCAAGGCATCCAAGGGTTGGCTCTTTGCGTTCAAGTTACGACATAGCCTTACCAACCGTAAGGCCCATGGCGAAGCTTTGGACGCCAACGAGGATGGAGTAGAGGAGTTTCAGCACAAGGTGAAGCGCTTGATCGACAGGGAGGGCTTCACTCTCGTCAAGTCTACAACTTTGACGAAACTGGTTTATTCTATCGCTCTTTGCCAACGAACATTCTAGCCGAGGAGACGGAGAAGCGTGTACCTGGCCGCAAGCTCTCCAACCAACTGATATCTGCTTTGTGTTGCGCCAATGCTAACGGCATGGACCGGCTTAAGTCCATTACTGTTGGCCATGCAAAGCAGCCTCGGTGTCTTCATGGGATGATGGATGTCCTTCCTGTCATTTGGTACCATTCTTTGAAGGCATTGTTCACTGCCCACATCTTCAAAGACTGGTTCCACCGCCATTTCGTCAATGAGGCCATCCATTACCAGACGAAGACACTGGGAATCCCACACGACAAGGTAAAGGCCCTCCTTCTCCTCGACAATGCACCTGCTCACCCATACAACAAGGACTTGGTGGCTGAGAATGGGCACATTATGTGCATGTTTATGCCACCTAATACGACTGCTCTCATCCAACCAATCAACCAAGGAGTGATCGTGGCAACGAAGAGGCTGTACTGACGGAAGTTCCGGGACTAGGTGATGGTTGTTCTCAAGGATAAGGACGAGCGCAGCGAGGGACGGGACATGCGAGGCCAGCGGACTTTGGAAAACCTTTGCCGCTACAACATCAAGTCTGCAATCTACAACTGGGCCAGTGCGTGGAAGGAAGTCCCTGTCAAGACTAGAAAATGGTTGGTCTCGTCTGCTTCTCGGAATGGATGTGGAGCACGATTTCCTAGGTTTTGACGTGGATGACTTCCATGCACTTCTGCGTGCACATGGCGATGATTTTGATATGGATGAAGTGCATGAGTGGTTGGTTGATGACGAGGGCGATCCTGGGTATCAGCCCATGTCTGATATCGAGATCCCATCTTCAGTTGCAGGTGTCAGTACCCAGCTTGAAGATTCCGAAGAGGATGGCGATGATGATGCAGACTCCTCTCAGTGTGAAACTACTCCAGCCATCCCCAAGCTGAGCGCACTCCGGGAACATGTAGAGTTTGTTCTTGACTACCTGGAACACCTGGACTGCAACAGGGAGATGGGACCCTTGGGACTTGTGGAGGAAGTGCGCGCTTTCAGGCAGCGCATCAATAATCGTCAAAATTGTCGTTCCTTCCGTCAATCAACCATTGACAGCTTTTTCAGACTCGTGATGACCCCCGCTGTGCCCAGCCCTGGCTCCACACCATTGCCTCCCCGAGACAGGCCCTCATCCTCCAAGCCACAGCCCAGCACACCAGGCACGGTGGAGTCACCACTGGACGTGAGTTTGCGCGTGTCTTCAGAGTCGTCTGCAGTGGGTAGTCTATCACCACGACCCAGCGACGCACCCTTAGGCCACCTGCTTCAGCTACTCTCAGACTCTGACAGTGATTAAACGACAAGAACTCTCCACTAGACCACACGGGAATTTACAGTGTTGTGCAGTGAACAAAACAGTGTGCAGTGTTCAGAAATTAGAATTGTGAGTGCAAAGACTAAAGTCCAGAGTGCAACACTGATTTTATTGACGTTCAATGGAGCGCAAATTAGACTAGAGTGTGTAATGTTAAGAAAATGGATTTATGAGTGCAAAAACTTAAGTGAAGATTGCAACACTTATTCCAATAAGGTGCAATGGAGCGCAAGTAAGACTAGAGTGCGCAGGGTTAAGAGAATGGAATTCTGAGTGCAAATGACTTGATTCAGTGCAAGACTTCATGTACAGTGTACCACAGGTGCTTCAGGTACTCCTTTTTACTCTCAGAGTCTGAGAGGAGGCAGGTTATTCATCGAGATGGCCAGGGACTTGTAAGTACCCAGAATG
The DNA here is from genome assembly GCF_032717465.1 of Coenobita brevimanus. Taxonomy (NCBI): domain Eukaryota; kingdom Metazoa; phylum Arthropoda; class Malacostraca; order Decapoda; family Coenobitidae; genus Coenobita; species Coenobita brevimanus. The sequence continues at coordinate 31,128,990 of NC_136979.1, forward strand.
TTTCATATTGTACTGTATTTTCCATACGTACCTCCAAAACCTTATTTCACTCTTTTATATTCCTTATTGGTGTGAATGGGGTCTTAGGTGCTATGCATGTGCAGTAGGGAGGTGTTTTTCTGAGTTAGGCCAGGTTAGGGTCAATAAGTACCAGTCCAGGAGCCAGGGACTTGTAAGTACCCAGAATGTTTAATATTGTATAAACTCACCTCTAAAACCTCATTCTCTGGTTCTTTTGAATTTATTTCAGTCTTTTATGTCCCTTATTGGTGTAATTTGGGTCTTAAATAGGTGCTATGCATGTCCAGGAGTTGTATAGGTGTTTTTCTGATTCAGGGTAGGTCAGGGTCCATAAGAACAAGTCCAAGAGACTGGGGCCCACTTTTCAGACCGGACCACTTGCCGGACATGCTTTTGGCTCAATTACATCGGAAAGTGGAGGGATTACTGTATATATATGTGTGTCTGTATGTGTATATCTATCTATCTATATATATATATACTGTATATATATATATATATATATATATATATATATATATATGTATATTTGTGTATATATATATATATATATATATATATATATATATATATATATATATATATATCTATATATATATATATATATATATATATATATATATATATATATATATATATATATATATATGTATATACGAGGTGTGTTCAAAAAGTATCTAACCTTTGTTCATAAAAACTACTCGTATCCAGATACAATAAACTTACACTAATCTCCTTCAAAGTAGTCCCCTTGGGCTGCCACACACTTCTCCCAACAGTTCTGCCACTGTCGGAAGCAGCGCTGGAACGCATCTTTTGGGATGGCACACAGCTGGTCCGTTGCATTCCGCATGATGTCTTCTCTGGAGTGAAATCTGGTCCCTTTGAGGGGCATTTTCAGCTTGGGGAAAAGCCAGAAGTCACACGGAGCACTGTTGATAGAGTAGGAAGCCTG